>NC_056733.1:1164343338-1164355838 GCF_019279795.1 Protopterus annectens | reverse complement strand
AAACCTTGCAATGACTCCTTTTCTTTGAAACATTGTAGAGTGTATCATAGTTTAACATTTTATCAGAATGCTACTTTTTCATTATACCACATTGTGTAGTTAAGTTAATATCGTGCAATGACAGCTGTCATGTTTAGGGCTGTGTAACCACTCAGGAAAGGGAATTATCAGTTTTAGGTAGTAGCGACTGTTGCCCTTTCACTTGCTTGCGCGACTTTGGGAGTTAGTATATATAAATAGTATTGTATTGCTTTATTTATAAGGGCTACTTTTTGTTTTATTTTTCATAGGTTATTTTACATGGGGTTGTTGGCTGTGCACAAAACTATAATGAAAGCTGACTTACGGTTTTGTTTTATTTTAAAACATTTTGTTTTATTTTGCGTTGATTAGTTTGCAGGGTTTGCCAGGATTAAGCATAATCCAGTTGTCACTCTGTTGGGTTGACGAGATTTACAGATTTTTCTTATGGATTTAAGTATAAAAGGGACTAAATAAGCTGTCCTTTGACATGATTTGACAGACCTGCAGTATTGCCAGCCATTGTTCTACCATACTGCCACTCAAGGACCTATTCTAAGTTGGATTTGTTCACTGGTCTTTCATGTAGTATCACACCAAATTACTTGCTGAACTCAAAGTAGACCACACCTTCCACCTTTTCTGATGAACTGTTATGGTTACCTGGTCCAAGAGTCATTAGTTTTCATTATATAACATGAAATAAGCTGCCACAAGCTCCAAGAACACTTTATTTTTATTCAACTCCCTTTTGTAATCCAGTCCATACTTGTCTTCTAAAAAATAACAAATTGATCCATATGAAGGGCTTTATATAACAATACTGGTTCTGAAACTAATAATAGATTTCTAATATCAGTCAAATATTTAAATACAATAAACAGCAATTTTAAGGTTTTTCATCCAAAAAATTCTGAAGGTTTAAAATTTGTCATGCTATATCAGGTGCATACATCTAAACGTTGGTTAAAAATAGAGAATTTGTTACAGAAAAAAATATATATACTCTGAAATACAATATCAGGTACCTTAAACAGTGAATTAATTTGGAAAGTATGCTTTCCTCGGAGAGTGTCTGGTCTGGGTCACAGGTACAATTCATATGTTAAAAAAGAGTATTTGTTGCATTACTGGAAAGAAATTTAATCTGGATGTGTAGGTGGGTTTGGGTGTTTCCATCAGAAAAGGGAAGTAAACAACAGCATTCTGAAATGCAACACATTGAAAAACTCAAAACATCTCAAAATTATTGAAAAAAAAAACATATGCTTTCCTTTACTGATGGAAACACCCAAACCCACCTACATATCCAGATTAAATTTGTCTGAATAGTATTACTGGAAAAGCTTTTGAAAAGTAAGGTGCAGGATCAGGGTTAGGGTGGGGGGTGGCAAAGTAAAGAAGTTAAGATTTGAAAATGGTATTATAAAACCTTCTTGTTAGGACAGATTGGAAATGTTAATAGTTAAATATAATGAAAACCAATATTGAAGTTCCGTTTATGATGATTTGAAAATTGTCTGTTGTTATGTAAACAATTCTAAATATTCCTTCCGGCTTTATATGAATATATTGTAAATATGTTAAAATTAGTAAATTTATCTGGAAAAAAAGGATTTTATTGGTCTTTTCCAAATTGATACTGTTATATAAAATCCTTTTACACGGAATGCTTTTTGTCCTTCTTAGAAGGCCAGTATGGACCAGGTTATTAAAATGGCCTGAATAAATAAATGTTGCCAGTGGAACTTGTGGCAGCTTCCTTTATGTAGTATAATAAATCTGAATTCCTGCTAGAAGTAGAGATTCTGTACCTGTGAAACTTTATAAGTTTTGGTTAGCATAATCTTCCTGTTATGAATACACATTGCTTTATGCTATGCCTTGATGGCCTTTAGATATTATAAAATTACTTTCCTTATCAATGGAAAATGGTCATTATTTTCTGACTTCTTCTTGGTCTCACACATGAGAAGGGGGATTAAATCTCTCCTCTTTCAGTACTCCTATCTTACCTTACAGGATTTATTAATTAGGTTAGTAGGTGCCCTACCTCTCATCCTCTTAGCGGAAGAAAACTGGACAAAACCAAAAATAATGAGGGACAAAGGCCCCAACATCAGGATAGATTTTATACACAGCTCTTATAAACTTATAACTGAAAAATGAAAAAGGAAATTGGGAGCGCACTGAAAACAACTTGCACTTAATTAACAAAATTTAGTGCTTTTGTACTGGTAGTTGCACTTTATCAGAATGAATGAAAGAAAAACTTAAATGCATTTATAATAAATTATTTCCCTCCCTTATCACAAGTTGACTACTGTAATTAGTTAAACACTGTTATTAAATTAAAACATCAATTAAACAATCACACTGGTGGTATTGTTAAAAAAGCACACTAAGTGAATACCTCTTTTTCCAAAATTTTCTATTGTATAAAATACGAGCAAGGTATATTTGTAAAATTCTGTTGTTTGCTCTTATAGACTAAGAAAAGTGCTAGATTACCAGTTTTGTTTTTGTTTTAACATGCATTTTCATTTATGGATATTAATTCTGAATTTCAAATGTCTGTAATTATTTGGTGACTTCAATCCTCAGTGGTTTGCTAGAATACTATATGTTTTATGAGGAATAGATCAAAAGTCTTGGGCATAAATCTGGATGTTATGGAAAGATCCTGATGGTGGAGAGGTGTGGTAAGTGCTTTTAAAAGTCTTTTCAGTTCTCTAAGAATTCTGTGGTGAATCGATTAAGTTTCATTTTCGTATATGTGAAGATGTGAGGTAGTGTCAGCTATGCCTGAGGGAGTAGGCCAGTGCATGTATAACATATGCCAGCATAGCTAGCTGGAGTTTTGTAAGGAAGTATATGTCATTTGTATATCAAACTGATTTGTACAGGTGCTTGTGTTGAAAATTTATTTGTAAAGATGCTTGTGTTAAAAATGTACCAAAAGTGGGTCCTGCTGGACAGAAAAGAAATACACCTGTATGTCAGACTGTATTGTAACTATTGAAATTAATATATTGTAACAGAGGATACTGGAAGAGAAGAGGTTAATCTCAGTCCAGCTAACTTTGAAAAATAGTCTGAAATTAAATTACCTGGTTTAGGCCATGAGGAATGTATCTTACAGTTCTAACTGCAGCCAGAGATGAAATGTCTGTCAGAAGCCTGGCTTAGTAGCTGTGTACAAAGAGTGGAAGTGTTAAAATAGTTTTACAGCTTCCAGATGCTGTAACACATCTTAGTAAAGCTGTATGTGTTTGTGTATTATGACACACATGTGCAAGATCCTGGCTCAAGTTTCTAATGAAGGGGGTAGTGTGGGAACCAGAGTCAGGTGACCAGATATGATGTCATTATATAGAAAACACTGAAATTATATTTAAATATTAATGAGAGATGTCACTTAGCTCTCAGCAGTCTGTGTGTGAAACCTGACAAAAAGGGACCACGCACCCGCTTCATCTTGCCTTGTTAGTAAGTAAACTAGGGGACAGTAATTCTTTAATCAGTCAGGAAAATATAGTGAGATTAGTTAAGTATTGTTTTTCTGTATCTGTGTGAACCTTTCCATCTGTGTTATTTTCAATATTTCCTGTGATTGAAACTCTGGTATTTATTGTAAATAGATATTTAGTATTTTCATGTTGTTTTATAATTTATCATTAAATATATTTAAAATTTTCATCGTGGCTGGTCTTTTAGAGAATATTTTAACCTTTGAGAGTACTTATAATTATTTGGTGATACAGTGGCCACTCCTGAAAGCCTTTCTGTTTGGTCAACATTACAATTGATGTTAGTATTAATTTCACTCAGTATAATTAGGTACTCTGGCAAGAGCCTTAGAGTAGCTGGCTTTGTGGGTGTTCTAGTGGCAGTAGTTCTACCTTATAGCTTGGGCAAAGGTAGTAGAGCTAGTAAAGCTGTGCCAGCCTTTCCCAGGTGTGTGTGTGTGTGTGTGTGTGTGTGTGTGTGTGTGTGTGTGTGTGTGTGTGTGTGTGTGTGTGTGAACCAAAGCTCAAGGAGAGTGCATGTGTCAGCTTTTTTGAACAGGGACACTGAGAGCACTGATTTCACAGAGAGGGTGGTGGAGGACTTGGCTTGGAACACTAGACTAAGGACTTAACTCTATAGCTGTATCAGTGGGGAGTCCTATTTGGAGCCTGGAGCGAGATGGGGGGACCCAGCCTCAGGACAGGAGTGTATTCCCTGTGTGTTCTTAATGGAAATTGTGCTTGGTGCAGACAGCTGCATCTGGAAATACTCTGTGTATCTATTTTTGCTCCAAGTGAACATCCCTCAATGGTATCAGTGGTGAGGATTGAGGCTCCTTGATTACTGACTCAGAGGAGGGATGTCACAATATATACCTTTAGGCTTTTCAAATTCTTTTATTCTGTGAGAAGGCTGTAATTAACTCCCTTATTCTGAGCATTATTGTTTTCTAGTTTGTGAATATCCTTTCTTTTTCTTTGTGAGTAATGAACAAAAGATCTGCCTTTTGCTTTTTGCTTAACTCCAGTCTTCATTTTTAGTTCATTATTCCTTCCATAGATGTCTGTTGTGTCATTATGTATCTATAGCCTAATTTATTTACTTTCTTGATGGATCTTTGCCCATCCAGCTGCCCCCTCTATTTGCTTATGTTTTAACTGATATTCTTCTCTGTGTTCCACATTTCTTTGTGCTTTGTATATCTTGCATATTTCCTTTGCTTTCCAAGTTACTTAATTTGAAAGTCAACATTCATGCACTGAAGGGGAGTTTTTTTTCCATTAAACCCACTTTCCCTGTTCATGTCCATTTGTGTATCAGTTTGGCATGCAATGGAGCTTAGCGATATACATCCATGCATGCACCTGTAGCATAATCAACTGGCCATGTCTCACCTATAGGCTACATTGCCCTCTCATTTCCCTGTCTTGGCTACAGATTCAACCGTGATGAGCAAGTCTAGACACATGTTGCCAACTTCTCACTCCCAAACATGAGCAGACTAAGTCTTGTCATTCCTTGCCTCCCCTGTGTCAGCTCAAGTAAGACAGTAATCATGCTAGAGTCACCCATGTCACAGTATTTTATCCCTGTATGTCAATGAAAATGAACTGCACTATTTGATGTTTTCAAACTGAGATTCCTTTCCAGGTATGGAATCCCCTCCTACTTGTCATTTGTGAGTACCAGTTCTAAAACTGACCATTCTTAGTAGGCTCCAGTATCAGCTATAGAGTTCTGATCCTCTTAGGTCATTAAGTGTGAGCCTGTTTTTCGATCTGGATATATTCAGTGTATTCCAGTTTGTATCAAACGTACTAAAATCACCTGACAGTAATAAACTCATCTACTCTACCATTGTGAAAATATAGTCTGTATTGCATTGTTTTATTCATCCACATGATGAAAAAGTTCTGAATCTAGCCATTTGCTTATTGTCTTGCTAGTCTGCTGTGACCACAAACTTTTATATCCCTATTGTTTGTGCTGCACTACATGTGCCCCATTCAGGCAGAGTCTTATCTCACTATCCCAGTGAAAAGAACTTGTGAATAAAAGTGCAGTGCACACATTCTGTGTACTTAGCTGCTCAAATTATGTACAAGTTTGACAAAAACAATTTGTAGGAATTAAGCACCCCACATCTTCCCACACTTATTCTTTATTATTCTCCCTCCAAAGCTGCTGAACCTCAGTAAAAGACCAGTAATTCTGGCTCACTCTTTCTCTAAGGTGCACTGACCTTGGGGCACCATTACTGTGCTAACGTGGAGTATATACATCTTACTCTGCAAAGCCACAAACAGGAAAACTGGCAACATTATTCATTATGCTTGCATAACTGTGAATCAGGCTCACGTGGTCCAAGTTAAGTGACCACAAGCAGATTACTTGCATGATCTGTTGCTTAGATCCCTTTCCTTTTTATAGAAGACTATACCTCCTCCTATTTTAATTACCATGTCCCTCCTGTTCCTATAAATGGTACATTCTTGCAATTTGCATCCTAGTCATGTACTGACTGCATAACATGCTTTTTAGCTGCCACACTACCATAATATTTTCCTTTCATCAATGCTATAAGTTCAGGTCACTTTTTATTCAGAATGTAGGAATTAGTAGTTATTACCTTCAATGTTTATATTGATATGTAAGTTTTCTTTTATCCATGTATATTCTGGCTGAAATTCACAAAAAAATAAGCATTCTGCAGTGAAGTCTTCCTACATAGTACATATATTGCCATGTGTCCTTGGTGGCATAGCAAAAAACTCTGTTATGTGGTCTACCATCTCTGCATATCACAGGTAACATTTGCATAAATGTTGCATATAAAGGTATATATGTGGTATCTCAAAGTGAATAGGGTTGCATAAGCAGGACATATGCACCCAAGTAATGTATACATAATGCTTGTGGCTATGGTTCTAAGTTGTCCTACCAGAGTGTAGTTATTACTATTATTATGTATATATGTTTGTTTAACCTGTAGAAGTATGGTCATTGTGTAAGATTCTACCTCATCTTCCAAATGAATGCATAATACCGGCTAGGGTCCCTCCCCGCTTCCCAAATACATTAAATTAATCATTTAACAGAGACACTCCTTTCACCCCTAGAAGCCAAGCTGTACATTCTCATAAAAATTCTAGCCCTTATATTTTAAGTATGAATTACCCAGAGGTGAGCAGAATGTTTACATGTTCTTCCTAGAGTTGTTCCCTATTTCCCAAACTGGAGAACAGCAATCTCCAGTGTGTCCTCATTCCAGGGCATATAGTAGTAGTACTTTTGAAACTTTTCTGAATTGTTGTGTAGCTGTTTATTTTAATGAGGCATACACAACAGGTTTTAAATGTTTTGCTTATACAGCTGGTCCGATTACACTTTGAATTTTACTGGCTATGAATGATGTATGTATGCTGTACAAAACCCAGACATGCATTGTTTAGGCCATGTAGAGATAGGACAGTAAATATGCTTATGAAAAGGGGAGATGGGGTAAAGATAAATAAAGCACTCATAACTGCTTTGGTTTCATGACAGCATGTTGCAATGAATAATATGAGTACTATACTGTCATCAAGACACTTACAGAGGCCACATAGGAGTGCTATATACCATAATATTAACCAGCATAGTGCAATGTTGATATGCCTTTCTGAACAAGGTTTTTCATGCACTTAAGGACACAGAATTCAGAATCTAGCTTATTTGCCAGACTTCTATGAAAAAAAAAACTTTTCCAGGAAAAAAAGGTACATTGTTAACTTTTCTGCTTTCAGAAATCTATATCAATAATCGGGGCAGAGATACACAGGTTCCTGTAAGTGTTCATGCAGATTCAGCAGACAGTTGTGTACATGTTGTTACCTAGAGAAAACAAAATAGTATGCTGAATAAACATATTGAGACTCCAGACATTCATAGAAATGTGAAAGGCTTGGTGTGTTAAACAACAGCTAAAATCAAGCAGAGTGCAAAGCCCGAGGCAGTTAAATGCTGCATACCATGGAAATTTCCCTCTGCCCTTAAAAACAATAAACAATACAGAGCCTGACACACTGGAAAATAAAACAGGTATACTGGAAACAGTTTTGCACTTTAGACTGGATCACTCCAGTTGTGACATACTTCATAAGCTGTTGTTATTTGAAGGTTTGTACTGACTCTGTTGTGCATTATGTTTCTGCATTTTACATTCTTAAGTGTGACTGAACCTTTTCTCCCAAGGATTTCTCTGAAGGTGAGCTGGAATCAAACTTGTAAACTAAACAAGTAAAAGAAAACCTGGTAGCAAAGAATAAGCATGCAGAGGCTTTTTAAATGTATTATTGTTTTAAAAAATATATAATTTTCCACTGTCATTTATAAATGACAGATACACAGCAGCTTATTGAGTGGTAGTAGTAATATACTGAAACTCATAATACTGAATACAAAATCCTGCAAATGTCAAAATGCTAAAACTTTGCAATGCTGCACTCAAAAAATACCAACTAATAACATACATATATTACATATGTACCGCGCCCGCTCCACTACACAGACAGTTACAAAATAATATCACTTCCTTATTAATGAAATTTGGAAATCAGTGCTAACATGAGTTTGGAGTTGGGGGAGGGTCCAGCTCTCTACACGTGCAGGGAAGTAGGTATTTTTATTTCAACATTTTTAACTTTTAAGCATTTTTGACACTTCAGCATTATACATTCAGTATTATGACGTGCAGCATTTTGCTTTTCATTAAGTTGACATGGACCTGTAAGTTGTTGTTGTCTTTCGGCTTTTCCCGGTTAGGGGTCGCCACGTATATATTAACAAATGTTTTTTCTGTCTGTTAGGTGTTGTACTTACTATGTATTCTGCCTTTATGGTTCTTAATGATGTTTTAGCTGTAATATCTGATCTTTATGAAACCACATATTATGCCTGCTTATTTTGTTTGCCTACCTTACGTCAGACCTGTTCTGGTGCCCTGTGCCATCCCTCGATCTGGTGTTCACCTCAACTTCAAGCTGAAGACCAAAAAAAGGTCATCTTGTACTTCAGGCCTAAAAAGGTCCTCTGCTTCCTATTCAGGACTAAGTAAACCAAAATATAAGGCTGTTTCTTCTTTCTACTTTTAAACTGTAGCAAACTGCTTGCTACAATTGCGGCTTGCTACAGCTTATAACACACATGGAGTGCTGAAATGCTTCAGTCCTGACTGCAAAAGCAGTGCTAACATTCATTTCTAGGTGCCTAGTATGGAAATGAAGGCTGGTACTACACAACTGACTGATCAGCATCCACTGATCATGCCTCATAACACCTTGTACCAGTGTGCAAATCTGTATTGTTTGATTTTATTGTGATTCCATTCAGTGAGACAGCACTGAAACTGGTCCAGTGAGATCAGTGCATCACTGCAGAAGATAAACAAACTAAATATATACATACATACATAACAACAATAACACATAAAGAGAAGGGATAACATACAAATCCTGCATACATGTAAACTTATATTGGTATTCACAGCTTATAATGCTAACTTGAATCAAACATTACTGACATCACAACTATTCATATTCAGCTTATAGTTTGCACTTTAGCTAGCAAATGCGAATTTAATGTAAACAGTTCAGATATATGCCTAATTTAGACAAACTTCCTGTTGATATCACTTTCACTTTATGTCTATTTTGTATTGTAGATATAAACAAATTAAATATAGTTGAAAGCAAGGAAACCAGTTGGTAGAATAATCTCTTTCCAGTGTTATGGAACACCTTTTTTTGAAAGTGTTTAATCTGTCCACAACAATTGATATTGTGCATTACAACTACTACATTGTACAGCAGAAACAAAAATATTCAGAGATTTGAAATGTTAGCACTATATGACCAAATAAGTTACAACAAATGTAAGTAGTGTTTTTTTGAACTAGCACTGACAGATTTGTTTTCTTTTAACACTAGCTTCTGCTCTGGCATTTCTCACCCAGGTTTGCTAGCTTTATTAAATTAACATCAACATCTTCCTTGACATTTCTCACCATATCTGCCAACTTTATTCTGTATACAAATCCACACTTCATATCTCACTATAGTATTTAATTCAACCATCAGCCAACTTAAAAGAAATCTGAGCTCTAGTCAAATACTAAAGAAATAACTTCCCCACCTCAAATTATTTTCAACTTTTACTTAATGAAAACTTCTGAAGAAGTATTTTATTGTTAAATGCAACAGATAATTCAGTTATGTTAAAGGATTTATTTGTGGTAAGGTGGAACATGAGTAAATATGGTTTAGTGTCCAACAATGTACTGCACTTGTACACTTTAGTGGACTGCTGCAGTTTTCCTTTTGCCCACATCTGTGACATGCCTGTGGGGCTTTGCTTACATGTTACTGAGCTACACTAGGTTTGCACATACCCCTGTTCCATTGACATGATTCTTAAAGTCCACATAATGGGTGAAAATATTCTTCAGACCAGGCCATGTACCTGTTTAGCAAATAGTAAGTCAGTAAATAATTAAATAAAATGAGCATCCTGACTGATTAGACAACTTGAGGTGAATTGTTGAATGTTTTGTATTCCCTTTAACTAATATTAGACTTTCTAGACCCCACAAATTGCTCATTCATCTGTTATGTCCATTTAGAAAGAGAAAGAGCTAAGCAGCGAAGTACTGAAGCAGTAACACTGGTGAATGTTTTACTTCCTGCCCACTGATGTCCACTGTGATGAATGTTGCACAGTGATTTCAGTATGAGAAGTGTACTTCTGGTTCTATGGGCTTGCCTGTCTACAGTGTCTAGGGTAGCCTCTGAAGCTGCCCTTCTGCTGTGCACCTCTATCAGATTCTACCATGAGAACCTCCGAGTACTATAAATAACTTGAAACCACCTTCCAAGTAAGGAAGGCTGGAATCTGGCCACAATTGCCTTCCCCCAACCCAGATGACCATTTGGCATCTTAACAGTTAGATTAACCAATGCCAACAGTATCATATAAAGGAACACTTCCACTGAGTCATCAAGTAATTTTTTTCTAACAGTAGCTAAGGTTTATGATGCTAGGTATGTACTTTGCTTGTGCATTACTTCCTGTAGACTTCCACCTTCCTAACAGATTTCTTACACTTAAAGAATTCTTCTTCTACTTCTTTCGGCTTTTCCCGGTTAGGGGTCGCCACAGCAGATCACCTGTCCACTCATGATTGGCAGTGGAATTTTACAGTGTCGAGTTGCCAGCCCAGCACCCAACTTTCCACAGAAGGCAGGCACACACACACACACACACACACACACACACACACACACACACACACACACACACACACACACACACACACACACACACACACACACACACCTGTGGCCAATTTAGAGTGTCCAATCCACATACAGCATGTCTTTGGGATGTGGGAGGAAACCAGAGCACCCAGGGGAAACCCACACGACCACAGGGAAGACATGCAGACTCTGCACAGAAGGCACCCCAGCCGAGGATCGAACCGGAGAACCTCTTGATGTGAGGCAGCAACGTTAACCGCTGCACTACCGTGGCTGCCCTCTTACACACACTGTCCATTATTTAACATCACAACAGACTTAGTGCTAGACAGTGTGAGAAAGCCAAGCATGCCTCTGCCCTGCCCTGCTGACATTTCACAACTAACAGTTTGATTTCACTTATATAGAATTAAAATGACTTATGTGGATAGTTTCTGGTAGTACCTGTACACATAAGTATAACTATTGGAATATTTGGAATATTTGGTAAAGTGTAATGTCAAATCAATTTAGCCTTTATTTCTTCACATGATAATTCCCTTGACCTATCTGGAGTACAGTGATTCCATAAAAGTCTGAAAGTTTAAGTTTGCAAAACAGTGAAATGCAGCATAAGTATACATTTCTTATTACTTATCATTGTTAGGTTATATACTAGGAATATGTAACAGATTCTAAGCACTTCATCTGACCATGCATTCCAATCTGCTCAGTAAACAGCAATACGGAGTAGACACCATTTGCAGGCACAACTGTGTGCATCACTTATATATGGGTCTATATGACTTGGTCGACAGTTCATATGGTCGACTGTTTATTTGGTCGACAGTTCATTTGATCAACAAGCATTTGCCCCCTTCCCCAATGTTGTGCAACCCTGGAGTTGATATATATAGTTGTGGTTGTGAGGGGGGCACAGCCCCCCACATTGGGGGGTGTGGGGGGCGAAACCCCCCACCTAAAATGCTTGTCGATCAAATGAACTGTCGACCAAATAAACAGTCGACCATATGAACTGTCGACCAAGTCATATAGACCCTTATATATATATAGATGAGTCTTCTGTAAAGTCAGATGCTAATCCAAGGGCTCAGCCTTTGAGAAGTGCAACTTTTTTTTTATGTTATGCCACTCGTAGAGTTCTATTTGTGCTAGCTGTGTCTGTGTGTTAATGCATGTGTGTGTGTCTCCAACTGCAGAAACTTTTATTTATTTATTTATTTTTATTTTACATTTGTTAACCAGGGGTGTCTGACTCAGCCGAACAGGCCCTTTTTCAACAGAGGCCCGGGTAGAAAAGCTCCACACAGAAAAATTACAGCTACATTTAGATATTTAGACATGATCAGTATACACACAAATTACAATAGACATGTTTTTACAGTGGTATGCACCACATCAACAGTTACACTGGAAAGAACAAACAAGAAAATATTAATTTAAAAATAAAGGTAATTAATAGATTTAGTGTGTACAGCTGAAATTTGGAACATAGGTAGAATACATACATACTACACAGGTACAGTACATACACTGTAGATTAGCCAGTGTTTGTGAGTAATATTGAAAACTATTATCAAGTATTATAGGTTTAGTATGTGTACCTTATTCGCTTTCACTACCCTGGGGAGAAATCATGGCACTGCCAACTTTGCTTGAGATGCTGCCTGATGAGGT
>NC_056733.1:1164278338-1164338338 GCF_019279795.1 Protopterus annectens | reverse complement strand
GTAGTGCTCCTGATACAGTAGTCACATCGACTCTACCAATGGCATCTACAAGCCATGTAACAGGAAGCTGGATGACAATTCCAGCCAGCCCCTACCAGAACTTCAAAAGCCCATGCAGCTACAGAACCCAAACCACAAAGCAAAACAAATAGTATCTGACACAATACCGACACGAACTAATAGGTCTTCTTATTGTTGTTTCAATATAGCAAATAGTATCTGACACAATACCAACACAAACTAATAGGTCTTCTTATTGTTGTTTCAATATAGCAAATAGTATTTGACACAATACCAACACAAACTAATAGGTCTTCTTATTGTTGTTTCAATATAACAAATAGTATCTGACACAATACCAACACAAACTAATAGGTCTTCTTATTTTTGTTTCAATATGGCGAACCTGCTTAGTAGCATCTTGCTTTAATGGATTTTTGTAAAGACATTGTGGACCATCTTACAGGTTCAGTTTTTAGCTGCACTGTGCTATTGTTCCTTCCAACAGACCAGTAGTACAGTACAGCTAGAAGCTTGTGCTAACTGACTCCATCTCAGTTGAGCTGACCCTGTTTGTACTTTGACAAACTCCTCTCTCATTAGCTCTACAACCGAGCCAATAAAAGAGTATAAATAGGAGTTGTGAAATGACAAACAGGAACAGTGGTGCAAATAGTGAAAAACAAACAAAAATACTACAATATAATTGCTCTGTTGAGTGCAAAGTGGTTGAGAGGTATGCTTCTTTTAATTAGAAAGAAGAAGAAACCCCCTATGGCTAATATTTTTCTTTTTTTATTTTCTAATGTTGTTGTGTCTTTCGGCTTTTCCCGGTTAGGGGTCGCCACAGCGGAACTCCGGTCCGCTAATGATTGGCAGTAGATTTTTATGTGCCGAGTTGCCAGCTCTGATGCACAACCTTCAACGAAGGTATGCCCATTCACGCATGTCTCCATACAGAAGACGCTTTAGCTGAGAATCGAACAGGACGTCTTACTGTGAGGCGACAACACTACCGCAGCACCACCACCAAAGTTACTAATAATAAAAGGAATGTACAATATGTCATTATATACAACAGTTATAAATAGTTAAATTGTACTTCCAATGACTTTGAATGATATAACCCACATTTTCCTCATTACACCTTTTGTACGGTCCACATATCAGACTGATTTTTCAGTTAATGTGCTGTAGTGGGTAAAGTAGTTTCTGTTCTGCTTTAGTTCAATACCATTTACTTTATCAGCATTATGTGAGGTAGCTAGTATCAGTTCAGCACATAACTCATTGGCAATAATTTGATATTTAGCTACATGTGATAAATGTTCAAGTTTTTATGTTGGCAAGTCAAGCAGAAACCTATGTGAATGTATTATTGGGCATAAGTCTGATACGAAAAGGAATATTTTGACAAATGCTGTTGCAAAGCATAATGTTGAATGTGGCAATACACACACACCTTTTCATTTAGGGTCATTGATATCTGTTATATTAGTAAGAGAGGGGGAGATAGGAACAATGATCTAGAAACCAAAGAATATAACTGGATTATTAAGAAGTTGCAAGCAGATAGTACCTCAGATATTAATTCTACTGTTTAAATTAAACCTATTTTGAAAAAAAATGCAGATATGCATTAAAAAATGATAATCAAATACAAGGCTATATACTTAGTAGCTCTTTTGAAAATGTCTCTTTAAAAATGTATATATTTTATTGATGAGATAATTAATTGGCAATGATGTTGGTTGGCTGTTGCTATCATGTGATATTAATTTTAAATTTAAATAGTACCGCGTTTAATATGGTTATATCACACTGAAGAAAGGGTAATCCGAAAGCTTTGTGTTTTTGACTACATTTTATTGGTATTTTAATAAATCTTTTGGACATAACTTGGCCATTTTTTTGTGTTTGCAATAATTTGAAATGACGCAGCATTTGCAGATATCTTTGTAGCTGAAGACCACTTCTCTAACTTCACAACATTCTCTAACTAGTTCTTTTGGAAATAATTTATTTGAATTTCTGGCTAGCTGTAATATTTTCAACACACATGTAAAGTTTTGTGTGTACCACTGCACATCACCCTTGCAGAACACATAATCACAGACTTGATTGTTGTACTGTCACTGTTGCTTGTATCAGTGATTTCTGATTAAAACACAAGGGTGATCATATCACAACAGATTCCTCGTGACACCACATTTGAACTTGTAGATGTCCAAATGACCATAAACAAGACTAATTACCGATTCATAGCAGTGATGGGTGGTGACTTCAAAGCAAGGTAGGAGGCTGCAGGAAGCAACTGAATGGATGGAGCCAAATGCAGTAGGGCAGGGCTGTATTACAGCAGGTCAGTAACCATTACCTGTGATCAGACAGAAGTCATTCACTTTCATCCTCAGATTGCTTCAGTACAAACCCACTTTACTGACTATATACACCTTGTATGTCTAGCCATAATTAATACTCACTGTTATCCACTAGCCTCCCCCTGAATTCACCCAGTGCACCTGTGCTTTGCCCTCATCCTGAAGCCACATCATCCAGACAGATTACTTCTTTCTTGTTTTTTCATACTTTGTCTTACTTTTTAACCCCCCCCCCCCCCCACACACACACACACACACACTCTGTAACTAGTCAAGACTCTACTGTAATATCAAGTCTTGAAGAAAAAACTGAATTAAGATTAGAGTCTGCTAGGACCCTATAAGTCATAAAGTTGTAGATGCACTGAGCTGTATCTTAGATTTTTTTACAAACTTTGACTTGATGATGGCATGAACAAAAAGTCATGAGTAAGGAAGTAGATTCACTCTTTCTGGGAATAGTGACTGCCGTCCTGCCACTCCGAAAATGCAGCTATCTTGTGTGTACCACCCTGATGTTAGATCAGGATGAAAAGTAAAACAACAACTGGCTAGAGACATATATTATACTGCTGAGGGGCTGGCAGAAGAAACCGAAGGACATGGATAAAATCCACAAGAAGAGAAGGAATGAACAGCCAAAAACTCAGCAGGAGAACCAAGTACTGATTTAAGGCAACATTACTCGGTGCGACATTCTGCTATCGATCAATTACTATCATACATATCCTTCCCAGAACACCACAGGTAGTTGCTTATTGAGTGCAGCACTAATGCTTTACTGTGATAGAAAGTAAAAAAAAAATATGCACAGTTCTTCTGCAAAGCAAGAATAATAAAGGTTGATCCTACTCAAGATGGCCGCTGAGCACTGAGGACACACTCTCTGCTACTCCTACAACAGCTAACTTCATTCGCTTATTATAACCCGCATCTGGCGTAAAATCTTACATAAAAGGATTAATACTGATCAACAGGAATACAAAGAGAACAGAACTATCAACATCTTGATCTCATAAATTTACCTGAGTTATTGGTACCTAACTTCTCTGATTGTCTTGGAGGAAGCAACCGCATGGTGACAGGCCTCTCTTCATAAATTGAGTTCTGTAATAAACTGAGACATAGGGAAGGGGTTCAAGTCAAAAACAATGATTCTCATTCAATCAAGCAAAAAAAAAAAAGGGTGGGGAAGCCAACAGAAGATGACTACTCAGCAAGACACTATGGAAATTCTAACAATGAAGTCCAAACTATCCTCGGTAGTTACCCCAGAAAAGGACATGATCACCAAAAGACAAAAAACTAATAAATCAATGCAAAAATCCAACAAAGGAGCCTCCAAATCCAAAGTGGAACCAACATTTACAGTAGATGACATTAAAACAGCTCTGTAGCCTCTTCAGGATGATATAAAAAGCTTCTCAGACAAGCTTAATTCCTTTGGCTGTAATCAAATAATTACAAGGCTAAACCTGTCTGAAAAGAAAATTGAAGAAAATGAGAAGATAATACAGGATCTGCAGGCAAAAGTAAGTTTAAATAACAAAACTATCAATGATTTGCAACAAAAAATAACTGACTTAGAAGCACGTAGCAGAAGAAGCAACATTATAATAAGGGGTATGCCTGAAAAGTTTGACCAAACTCAATTGCCGGTTATACTTCCAGAAATCTTTGAAACAATCACTGAAAATTGAGCCCTCACTAAAGACATTGTAATTGAAAAGGCTCACTGAGCACTACGCAGCTCACAAGACAAAGCTTTTCCAACACAAATGTATGCCAGGTTGCTAAATGCTGCACATACAAATACAATTCTTATGGCTGCAAAAAAGAAAAGCACTATTTCATGGAGAGGGCATAAAATAACAGTTTTACAGGACCTTCCACAATGCATAAAGGCACAAAGGCAAGCTCTAGCTCTGTTTTGTGCTTTTTTAATAAAAAGGAAAACACATTTTCAAATGAAATATCCTGCTACTCTTTCCTTCCAGCACAATGATAAGAAATATCTAATACAAACAGTAGATGAGGCTAAAAAAGCATTCATGAAAGCCATTAATGAAATTCCTGAGAAATAACCAAATGCAAGACAAACAATAAAACAGATCAAATATCCACTCTGCTTTTGTAAGTGTTAAATTATATAAAGTAATGCTCTCACAAGTATGGAACAAAAAAAAGAAACCTTCTACCAATATGTAACAACCAGGATCAATACAAAGGATTAAAATGAATGTCAATCTGCATGTAAAAAGTATATATTTCTCTGAATGGCATTACAAATCTAAACATAGTGCAATCTTCCTGCAATATCTTGAATACTTCCATAACTGAATTAAACAACAATTAAATGTTTCCTTTTGGTCAAGAATCATCTCTAATCATCTCTAATCTACAAATGACTTACATCTAGTGCATCTGGAAGTCTCTGCTGCTTTTAAAATTTCCGTCTGGTTGTTTTTCCATTTTTCATCATTTGGATGTGGAAATCGTGCTTGGGCCTACAGTATCTGGTTGTTGGGGTTCCCCGTGGCTTTCCTGGGCCTTATCTTAGCAGTTCAAGCCTTTCCGGGCTTTCAGAGCCGTTTCAACAGTCAATTACACATAATGCAATGGGGACGTCGTTGATGATGTCCCGAGGTCACAAGGTCACTGAAAATGAAGCAGTGCATTACTGGGAGTGCAGCAGTTGCTGATTCAGTAGAAAATAGGCTATCACAGACTAAAATAACTGCTTTCTGTTGCTAAAAATCATCTTGTGTCCTCCAGCTGTTGCAGAACAATGTATTAAAGTCTTTTATATAATCTTTACTTCAGAATGCATAAATAATTACTTTTGCATGTGTACAATGCAAGTGTTTGAGTACCCCCCCCATTATATTGGTTCTTTCCTATGTTAGTGAAATGTTCAGGGCCACAGGCAGGACAGAGGGATCAGTATATTTTGAAAAAAAAATGTTCTTAATAATATACTGCAGCTGCTACTTCTGAACTATGCCAGGATGTATTCCACTAAGTACCCCCCTTACCCACATACACCTATATCTTGTAATCTACTTCCAAATGCCCACATTAACAAGAGTTATCTTTCAAATGGCTCTATCAAAATTGTATAAGTATATGAAAACAGAAGTGAGCACCCATTATATAGGTATGCGTCTAGGGCAAGGAACTAAAGTTCTTTTTTACAGCGGGTACTTAAATCACTTGCAACCTTACATGCATGCAGTTATATACCTGTGCAGGACCTCAGTATCTGCTGCACTAAAGATAGTTTGATGATAGTATATTATTTTGCATATAACTCAGAAAGGTTAAATTAATGCACTACTTATGCATTAATGTTCTGTTCTTTAAACATGCTGTTTATGCTCAAGCTTAGGAGATGCAAATGTTTTATACATTCCTCCTTTGTTAAGTATTTCTTCTCTAGATTAAGTATAATATATTTACTGACTAGCGATTTTCTCTTCACTTCTATTCCATGGTGTGTCTTTTGCAAGAGGAAGGTCAGTCCATAGTAGATCTTATAGCATTGATGGTTGGTGTTGAAAGTTAGATAGGACGCACCTTACAGGTCTGGGATGGAAGGAATGAGGCTAATATAAAAAAACAAGTTAACTGTGTACTGCTTAATTCTTGCTTATGCATTATAGATGAAAAGCAAATACTATTGTCTGACATAACCCGATCAAGTTCCACGGGTAAACAAGGACCATTTTTGCTTGTATCCCAAGCCTAAGTTAACTAATTTTAACTTCTACATTAGTTAACAATATTTCCTTGATGGAGCAATCTGTTTTATGATAATGTATGTAAATCTTTAATGTATTCAGAGATATGGCGCTTTTGGTATTATTTTAAATTCAAAGTTAATAATTAGTTCACGGAGCGGCGGTGGTGTTGGTTGGCCAATGCTTGACAACACTTGGAGTATAGGGTTTTGTTTGTATTGATCCCTGCTAACTCATAATGCTATTATATACATGAAAAATTGTCTAGCTAGTAGTAGTAGTATAATTTTGCTTGTATACTCTATAAGAACATTACAGGGAGTTTTGTGGTTAGGCGCTAGGTCTGCAGTAGGTTACTTGGATGCCATTCCATTCATACTAAATTTTGTAATCAAGGGGTCATCAACTAGTACTATGCTTAATACAATGACAAGTTTACACAAATTATTTTCTTTCCTTAAAACTATATATATAATATGGTGCACCCAATTCTTAAAACATAATGATTAAAGTAAACTCTTGGAATATTAATGGTCTCAAGGAAAATAAAAAAAAATTGATTATACAACTAATCTACCAGGACAATTCTAACATCTTATTCTTACGAGAGATGCACCTGACAAATGACCAATGGGATAAGGGAAGAACAAGAGTCTGGATCAGTCACATTATTTCAGCTGGAAATAGTCTTTCATATAAGGCTACTGTCATCATAATTAAAAAATCCTTCCCAGGGGAAGTTTTTTAACTACTAAATCAGACCCTAATGGACACTGGTGTTTATTTTCCTGTGCTTAACCCCAATTTAACTGCCCTATACTGTTTCTTAATATATATATATATATATATATATATATATATATATATATATATATAGTCCTTGTACAAACCAGCATTTAGTTATATATGAAATCCACAATTTATTATTACAATATTCTAACCACTTCTTTATTATAAGAGGAGACTATATACATACATACATATACATATATAAGCTTGTGCTTCCTATTCCATTTTAACTACTTCCTTCTTATTAGCTCAGGCTGCCACAGTCACCTGAGGCAGCCTGAGCCAGACAGGAAGGACTCCTTGCTGCATTATGCAGCACTTCAGTGAATCACTCACTGAGCGAATTGCTGAATGCTGCCAATCAAACCTGATCAATCATAGAGAAGCCTAATGCTGGACTGTTTCAAAACAGCCCAATAATTTTAAGAAGATGATTTTTTTTTTTAAAGTTCTGAGGAACCAAAACATGACAGAAAGTCAACTATTATCTTTAATTTAAAAATAATAGTGGACTTTCTGAGTTAGCACATTTTTTTTTCTCTTTTTTTTTTGTGGGGAGGCTGCAAACCTGCGGTCCATGCCATGAGCTGCCCTGTTTTATAGCCAGTTATAAAACACCCTCTATTTTTCTTTTTTAAACATGATAGCTGTCTTAGCACATCAGTTGAAATCCGTATTAAACCCAATGTCTTTCTACTGGGGACTTCAACAGTTTATCAATAAACTAGCTGACCTACTTGGCCGGTGGATGGCATGCCAAGCACTTGCTGAAATTATAAATATTAACTCTCATATAAATGGTTTAACATCCTACAAGGGGCCCCAATATCTTTGATCTAGGCCTCACAAATATGACCACTTCTTATACAGTTCAATATGTATCATCATGTCTTGTTAAATCAGACCATAAATTAGTGACATTTTCCTTTAAAACTGGAGGGGCTTCCTCTGTAAATACCTCTGCATTTATGGACTTCTCAGACATAAACCTTCTTTTGTTACGCAAGCAATAATGCATGAAAGGGTCTGTGTTAATGTGTAATTAATGCCCGCCCAGGGTTGTTGTGAGGCCCGACTCTGCAGGTGGAGGGCCTCTGTACTGCCAGAAGGGCATTAATTACACATTAAGACACACTCTGGAGGGTATTATTGTGCTTAGTCAATAGGCTCACTGTAAAATTGTTGTGTTTTACTTGTTTGTTTATTTTTTTAAGGACTATATTATTTTCTTTGTATATAATTTTAATGTAAAATAGTTCCTCCACCTATTGTTTCAGATGCTGTAGTATATGTTAATGGTGTTGGAGGAAGCATTTTACATCAAATATTTAAAAAATATATATATAGTCCTTAAAAAAATAATAAGTGAAACAGCAATTTTGCATACAGCCCATTTTCTCTCCCATTCACACATACACAGTCTCTTCTGCTTTCACAAACATACATATACAAACACAAACAGACTCCTCTGCTTTCATTCATACACACATTCACTCACACAAGATCTGTCTCACCCTCTTTCTCAATCTCTCAGTCTCCAACTGCTTTCATACAGGCCTTTCAGTCTCACTCTCTCTTGATCTGTCTCACACAGTCTCTGCTTACATACATGCGCTCACATCACACATCACTCTTGCTTTCTCTCTCAGTCTCTCCATCCTTCTCTCTCTCTCACACAAACTCATAGACTTACACACAGTCTCTCTGCTGTAATGCACCCATTCACACACATGCAGGTAGAAACACACACACGATCGCTCTCTCTCTTTTACTTACATACATGCATACACACACAAATGCTGTATTTTCTTTTTTTTCTATTTTACACTCGCTAAACAGCAAAAGCACTGCTTAGCGAGTGTAAAATAACGGTTCACTCACTTTCACTGACATGCACACATACACTCACACACAGACATACACACACACATACACACACAGAAACAGACACAGACACACCTTTTTCTCTTCTTTTTAATATTTTACACTTGCTAAACAGCAAAACCGCAGCTTAGCGAGCGTAATATTAATGTTGGCCATTCTGTTTCTTTAGACTTGAGCTCCACAGTGACTTGATAAGCAGCCGTAAAGCAGTGGACTCGTTCTTCTCAGCGGGCATTACTTGTACATTAATACCCTGCTGGAAAATGCTCGTTCTCCAATCAGGGTATTTATTTACAGTTTGCCCATTATCTAACTGATAATAAACAAATTCTGCTGTAATTCTCCTTCGATGGATCATGTTGCTGAAGCTGATGGTTGTGCCCTTGACCTCTAGTCCCACTTAAATAGGTGTATTGATAACACAGTCCCTACAGGTACCAAATATAATACAAAAGTTAAAACAAACCCTAATGGTGGAATAACCATATGAACAAATAAACCCCTACTTAACCTCTTTAATTTAAGCCTCTCCACAGGTTACATTCATGTAGCATGGAAAACAGTCATTGTGAGGCCATTATAGAAGAGTAGTCCAACAATGGACTCTGTTAACAATGGAATTATTAGTCTCATTAACCTCATATGTAAACTTATGGAACATATTAACTCAGACCTCATTAATCTTGTCATTTAAAATGACTTAACCCTGGACCCTCACCAATTCGGCTTTATCAAAGTAAGGTCATTAATTTCTTTGAAAAACTATCTGAAGCGGTGGATAATGGTTATGCTGTACATACAACCTGTCTGGACTTGGCCGAGATCTTTAATACTATACCCCATGCAGACATTATTGCCATGCTTATAAATCTGAATATAAATCATTATATATTATCAAATATATTAGTATGATGTACATGATGCACCATCCACCATGATCCATCATGTGCGATGGATCCACATCTGAACCTTTTGAGATTGTTAGTGGAGTAAAGTAGGGGTGTGTACTGGCTCCAAAAGTGTTTGTTATCTTCTTTTCACTTATGCTGTAATTTACTTTTGGATCTGCTACAGAGGGTATATTCTACCAAACCAGAATGGACAGCAACCTCTTAGATCACAGACCAGGGTGTTTAGGAAGCATCTAAACGAGTTCTTGTTTGCTGATGACGCAGCTTTTGTGGCTCACACCTGTGGCGACTCCTAACCGGGAAAAGCCGAAAGACAAAGACACAGCAAGAACTTGTCATTCATGACTTAATTTCCTGATGCATGTATGGAATTTGGCCTTATGGTCAGTTTAAAGAAGACCCAGGTAATGGGCCAAAATGTGGGCAATGAACCATCAGTTGGGGTGAGTGACTATGAGCTGGAGTTTGTCCATGAGTTGGTGTATCTAAGCTCTATAATCTCTGACAAGATCAATTCAAAAATAATAGACCAGCACAAAATAGCATGAAAATAAGAAACAAAGTTTAATACAACATACCATAAGGGTAAAATAACATAAAATACCTCCACAAATGATAAATATCAGACCGGTTTCGGCTGCAATAGCCTTCCTCAGTGTAAATAGTATCATTAATCTAAACAGCAGCCAATTTTATACATCCTAGGCATCATCAAAATCAAAATGTGGGCAATGAACCATCAGTTGGGGTGAGTGACTATGAGCTGGAGTTTGTCCATGAGTTGGTGTATCTAAGCTCTATAATCTCTGACAAATTTAATTCAAAAATAATAGACCAGCATAAAATAGCATGAAAATAAGAAACAAATTTTAATACAACATACCATAAGGGTAAAAATAACATAAAATACCCCCACAAATGATAAATATCAGACTGGTTTTGGCTGCAATAGCCTTCCTCAGTGTAAATAGTATCATTAATCTAAACAGCAGCCAATTTTATACATCCTAGGCATCATCAAAACCACTCCTCATTGGTTAATTATAAATGCTCATTTATCCCAATTTAATAATTAACTTTCTTTCCTTGTGGTTTAAAAAAAGTATGCCACCCAGTTTTATTAGTTCTATCCCTTCCTATTCTGTCAATAATAACTGTAAATCTAAAACATGGGGTGGTATGTTTGAGTTAATGCTTGTATAAAGCATTGAACTGCCTTTTGTTCCTGATATCACTAAAATGTTCTGTCATATGTAAACGTAATGGTTATTAAATGGATATCTTGACAACTTTTCTGACTATTGTTATACTATGGCAAAGGATAGGTCATTGTTTGTGAAGGGACTGAGTTTCTGTTGAATTTATCAGGAAAGGAGTGTTCTATATTGTAAGCTGCTGCGCAAATTTCTGTACCACAGGTGTCAGTGATACACTTCTTTGCATTTAATTTAAGCCTGTTTCTACTACATCTTTCATTTGTGTGACTTATGCCTTGGTGTAGTGACAGCATCAGATGCTGTCCAAACAATACACAACATGCAGTGATTGAAAAATTTAATTAGGTATATGTCAGGGTTAGAAGTTTAGGATCTGAGAAGGAGATGCTGCAATGAAGGGGTTCCCAGGGCTCAGACCTGAGGAATTCCAGTAGTCACCTTTTTGCCTTCTGAGGAGGTACGTGTTACTTTAACTGTGTAGGTTCCCTCTGTCAATCAGTTTGCTATTCATTTTATAACATAAGTGTCGACATTTAAGCCTTTGACCTTATTTATGATTCCAGCATGGGGAATAGTATTAATGGCATTGGCCAGATCCAGGTAGATAGAGACTGCATGGCTGTTCTCTATAGCTGCAGTGACTTTTTCATAAATGTATACATTTGGTGGATTGGAGAAATCAAGTTTTTTTAAATCTGTGCCTATAAAATTAGATATAATCAAGTTACATGGCTTTGTAAATTAGATGTTTTAGTTTGATGGGTCTGTGGTTCCCAGGATCTGAGGGAGGGGTCCCTTTTATGGAGTGACATAACAATAGTTGTTTTCTATACCTCAGGTGGAGGCATAGTTAGGTGGGGCAAAGGATGGCAAGGTTTCGAAGGTATACTCATCAGTAACATTACTCAGGGCTGAAGGATGGTGAGGTATGGGGCTATGCTCACAGTAACAGTACTCAGGCCTGAAGGATGGCAAGGTAGTGGGGGTACATTCTCAGTAACAGTACTCAGGACTGAAAGATGGCAAAGTATCAGGTGTATGTTCCTCAGTAACAGTACTCAGGGCTGAAGGATGGCAAGGTATCAGGGGTACACTCTCAGTAACAGTACTCAGGGCTGAAGGAAGGCAAGGTATTGGGGGTACATTCTCAGCAACAGTACTCAGGAGTGAAGGATGGCAAAGTATCGGGTGTACTGTCATCAGTAACAGTACTCAGGGCTGAAGGATGGCAAGGTATCAGGGGTACACTCTCAGTAACAGTACTCAAGGCTAAAGGATGGCAAGGTATCAGGGGGTATAATCTCAGTAACAGTACTCTGGGCTGAAGCTTGCAACACTCCCTGTCTGGTGTTTACCAAGAATAAGAGGATATCATTTGCTTAATGCACAGTTTTAGGAGGGATTCAGATATGGCATGTTTGTCATTTTTGTTTAAGCAACCAGCTATATAAATTGTCTGGCCCATAAAGGTAATAGTTTAAGCTTTAGAGAGTTCAGTTAAGACATGTTCCATAATAATATAGGGTGAGGGGAGGAATGTACCTGGGAATTTGTGGAACTTCAATGACTTTTTTTTGTTGTGAAGTTGGTGCTTAATTTATCTGCAGCTATATTAGTAATAGCTTTAAGGTTGGAATGGGTAATACCATTACAAGTTAATTCAGATCATTGATTTTTTTTTGTTATTTCTTAATTTAATTTGTGTTGTGCTATGATCTTCTTTATGGTAACTCTCAGATTTTTGCTGACCAGTTTTATACCATCTTTAACACTTGCAGTTTATTTTCAAAACTGCTGGCAATGCGCAGACCAGCCCTGAAGTTATCTGGACTGCAATTTACTGGAAGTCCTTTATGTTTGAATGCCCAGATGGCAGACTTTGCCTAAAAAACACTGTAGGGGCAGTATATACATATGTTAAGAAATTACTTTTTTGGGTGGGGGGATTAACAGTGCAATGGTCAGATGGGCATTTAATCTCTGACAGAATAATGGACAGTCCTTATGTAGAAAAAGCCAGAAACAGCGTAGATTAAAATTCATTGATTATTGATCATTACTGCAAATGACTGATAGTAAAAGATCAGCACAATATCATGAAAGGCGAAACATACATAACAAGAGACAAGCAAAGCAAAATAATGGCATTAACCTTGAACCTGAAAACAGTTATTTTTTTTTAAGTTTTCTCCTGAATGTAGTATATATTAACATTTTTTTTCTGATTTCCCATGGTAGAGTCCCAGCGTGCTGGTATGAGCTGATAAAAAGATCATTCACTAATAAAAATGTTAAATGGAAGTTTATTCAGAAATGTGCTATCCTCACTTCTAAATGATTGTAAGGAGGCATTTATATGTAGCTTATTGGCTAATGATGTGCAACATTCATTGCTGAATGCTTTAAATATTCAAGAATTGACTAGAAAATTAGAACATGGGGATACAGCTGGCCATTTGACTTTGGCTATGGACTGACAATGATGTTCCTTTCATAGGTTCATAGGTTCATAGGTAGGTACTAGGCTATCGGCCCTGGGGCCTATACAAGCCCAGCCAAAAAGGTACCTTGGCTTTTGCCACCCAAGAAAATTATTTTCCTGTGCCACTGTCGAGCAGAGCCATAGAGGTGATCCCCGGGGTGAATTTCCTATTTCCCATCCAATCATCAAGATTTTTCTTGAATAGTGCTAATGAGGAGCTCTGTTTGACATAGATAGGTAGTCTGTTCCAGAGTATGGGAAGTCTCTGTGACAGGAATCTATCCCTCCAGCATGTTCTGTTTATTGTGGTGACAAGGTTTAGGTCCCTAGAGCGTGTAGCTCGGAGGGATTGGGATTTCTTTAAGTGGAGCATGTCCAACAGCTCTGGGTTTGACATAGCTTTGTATGTTAGGCAGAGATCACCTCTGAGTAGGTGATATGCGACGGAGTAAAGCTGGGTTTTTTTGAGACGGTCAGCGTAGGGCATTTGTTTGAGGCTGGTAATCCTCTCTGTGAGGTATTTCTGCGGCCTTTCCAGTTGTTGGAGATGTCTTGTGAGGTACATACCAAAAGGGGCGTTGTACTCTATAATGGGTCTAATGAGTGATGAGTAGAGGGGAACAATGACCTCTTTTTTTCTGGATGAGAAACCTTTTGTGATGAGGTGTGCCACGTAGAAGGATTTCCTGACTACTGTGGCAATGTGATTATCAAAGGAGAGACTACTGTCCACCTGTGTCCCAAGGTCTCTTATCACACTTTTGGTGTTAAGTATACTACCGCCTATGTTGTAGTTCATGGGTACAAAGTTTTTACCAAAGGGGGTGACAGTGCACTTTTTGGCATTGAGCTTGAGGGCATGGCTTTGACAACAGGCATCTGTCTCAGTGAGGCCCTTTTGTAGGATGTCCACATCGTTAGGAGTTTCGATTATGGCTCCTAGTTTGCAGTCATCTGTAAACTTCATTAGCCAAAGACCTTCTGTGTTAGCCTGTACTTCAGAGAAGTAGATACCAAACAGGAGAGGACCAAGGACTGAACCCTGTGGTACTCTACTTGTCACTGGTCTGAAGTCGGATTTGGAGTCTGCTACTTTCACAGTGTGGGTTCTGTCAGTGAGCCAGTTGGCAACCCATCTTGTGACATAGGGATTTATACCTAGTTTAGTGAGTTTATCTATAATTCCAGAGTGGGGGATGGTGTCAAAAGCCTTGGCAAAATTTAGATAGGCTGTGTGAACCACCTTACCCTTGTCTACGGCTTTGGTGACTGCTTCAAAGAAATCTATCAGGTTTAGAAGACATGATCTGCCTTTTATAAACCCAAACTGGGTGGGATCCAGAGTTTGGAGATTACCAATATCTTTGTTTATAAGTTCCATGATGATACGTTCCATGGCCTTGCAGACCAGGCTCGTCAGGCTAATGGGGCGGTAGTTCCCGGGATCCGTGGTGGCTCCCCCCTTGTGGAGTGGGATAATCATTGCTGTGCACCATTCAGTAGGCACAAAGCCTGAGGTGAGGCTATGATTGAACATGGTACTTAGGTGAGGTGCCAGCTCATTCTGTAGTTCGTGTAGAACACAGCCTGGGATGTTGTCTGGTCCCATGGATGCTGTGTTCTTGGCTTTGGAGAGTGTGGTTTTTACCTGTGCAGCCGTGATTACAGGAACTTTGCATTCTTCCGGTATAGAGATGGGCTCTTTAGGGGGTGAGAGGGGGGTAAAGTTAGCACTGAACCTATCTGCCAGGATGTTGGCAATATCAGTTGGGTCTGTATATTTAATGCCATTGTGCTGTAACTCAGAGCAGATCTGAGTGTTGCCATTCAGATTCTTGACATAGCTATAGAATGCTTTGTGGTTGTCTTTAGAATCAGTGGCAATTTTGTTTTCGTAACTAGCTTTGGAGGATTTTATCAGGGATCGCAGCTTCTTACTGAGGCTGACCAGGGAGCTCCTCCACTCATGGGATTTTACTCTCTTTTGCAAGAGTTTCTTCCTTCTTTTGTACAGTTTGTTTATGGCAGGGGACCAACAGATTGGCTTTCTTTTTTTGGAGGATAGCGTCTTGGTTCTGTTTGGGATAGCACGATCCATGCACTCATGTAAGTGCTTATAAAGTGCAATTGTGTAGGATTCAGTAGTCGTAACTGTATTTACTAGAGTATTAAAATATTTTTGGTAACACAAATCAGTGGTGCATTATTTGGGGAAGTGAGGCAAAAGATAAGAAGTCATATTCTAGTATAGGAAGATATACAATATTGCTGATTTTCTTGTATCGATTGTTAAAAGGTGGCAAAGTCTGTAAGAAAATTTAGCTGCATATGTTTTGTGTAATACTCTGTATGATGTTGGAATCTGAAAAATTGATCTTTCAGATTACTCTGGTACTTTTACTCAGTAACTAAAGGCAAAAAAAATTGAATCATTCTGGGGTGCCTAAAAGCATAACAGTTTTGCCACAGTTAATTGTGGGTTTATTTTTTAATATCCAGTTCTACAGCAAATCTTGTTGAACAGAAAATTCTAAGTCATAGATTGTGCTATGCTCCTTTGTAATTAAGATGTCCTCAACTTACAGCAAAAGTGTCAATGTCACAACAGGTAGTGCACTAACTGTTGGTGTTTGATACCCAAAGGTTATGGGTTGTGCTCTCACTCCAGGTAACTGGATTGGTGAAACCTCAGTGCAGCATTAGGAGGTTGCTGTACTCCTGAGTATGTCACACTATGGCTGAGTTGTTAAACCCAAGGTTCCATCTACTTAAATTGGTGGTAGCTCTGGTGGATGTAAACAATAATATGGCACTTATTGAAAAAAAGTAGGGAAAGTTTCCTTATACTCAGGCCAAATTTCCCTTGTCATCATTACCCCCCCTTTTCCCCATTTTTCTACATGGGGTCAGGTTGTCATTTTAACTGTTGCTATCTCTCTTGATTCAGTGTCACATTCATGCCTGACTGTCGCAGATCATTTCTTACACGATCCATCCATCTCTTTGCTGGATGCCCTCATTTCCCCTAACCTTCTTCCTTTCTGTCCAAATCTTCTTCACCAGATTGTCTTCTGCTTTTCTGCACATCTGAGCCACTGTAATCTGTTCTCTTTGATCTTTTCTCCAATTGGAGCTACTTTGGATTCTGCTCTTATGTTCTCATTTCCTTGTCTGTCCCACAGTATGCATCCTACCACCATGCCTGTAAAAACTACAAGACAAACCTAGCAAAGCTAGAGTTTTTAACCATGTGATACCTTTAACCTCCTGTAATAAAGAAGCCATGGACATTCAAAAGTCATATAGCTGAAGCACTTGATGTCCTTAAGGGGCCATTTGCATATATCCCATGGGCTTCTGTGACGACTGGGGAGAGATGGGCAAAGGCTGCCAGCCTAGTCAAATAGAATTTGATATATAATTCTGGCATTTGTAAATAGATGTAAAATACAGGCATGTTTTCTTGAATGTAAAAGAGTACTGTGAAATGTGGAACTGCAAAATATGTGATAACATTGCACTCTACTGGCCCAGTGAAGCATGTTGTAACCCTTTCGTGTTAGAATTTGGCTCCAGTGCGTCTGGATGAAAGTTTGATGCCCATTGTTTTAAGGCTAAAGTTTATGACCAGAATTTACATATGGATGGTGCTTTACTGCTCTGGTTTCTGTTAGAATATACATGTGAAATGTCTTCTATTGTTGTAAGTTTCTGAGCAGGTGTTAGATTGCTAAATAATGCACTTTGTTTGCTTGGGAAAACCTAAGTGTCAACATGATGTAATTTGGGAGGGACCCAGCAAACATGTTTGTTAGTAATGTTTAAATACTATTTCTCACAAGAGACTAGGGAGCATTTTGATCTTGGATATCTAACTCAGCACTCTGCCTAAGCTCACATGTAAGTTTCTAGCACTATGATTTCTTATAGGAATAGTTAAAGCTAGTAAAGATTAAGTAGGTATTTTTCTTTGAAATCAGACCTGTCCTACTGTATTATTTTAAGTTTCTCTGTGATCTCTGAACTCTTAGATATCTCTGTGGTGTAGTAGTTTTGTCTTGTGTTTTAATTATTTATTATTAAATATTTTAAAACCTTCTACCTGTGGCTGGTTTGTGCAGAGATACGCTCTAGAGTACATTGCATATTTATAGAGGTTATTGTAATAGGCCACTCTAAAGTAAGCTTTGACTGTTAGTAATACTACCATTGGATTATAATATTGCATAGCAATAATTGCACACCCTTTTAAGGGCCTTTTAGTAGCTGATATTATTAACTGGGTGGTGGCAGTAATTACTACCGTATAGTCTGTTTAAAGGGGCACAACTGGAGAATCTGTGTCAGCCTTTCCCAGGAGTGTCTGTGAAGTTGTATAAATACTTATCTCAAAGTGTGTGTGTATTGTGTCAGCTACTTGGCAGGGACACAAAGCACTGGTTGGACAGATAGGGTACTGGAGGTTCTAGCTTGCCCAGCTAGGCTGAGACCTGGACCCTATAACTGTGCCAATGGGGAGTCTTATTGGAGACCTGGTGAGCAAGGGAGCAACCAGCTCCAGACTGACTGTGATCTCTGTGTGCACTTAAAGGAAATTGTACTTTACTGTGTGTATTAGTTATCCTTTTCTCTTCTATGAGACGACCTCCCTGGTGTTAGTGGTGAGGATTGAGGCTCCTTGATTGCTGGGCCAGGGCATGGTTGTCACAAGTGTTTGGAAGTGGTGGGATCTACTTCACATACTAATTGGCTTGTAGTGGTGTGGGTAGAGCGAATTCCTGTAGCTTATGTACAGTGATCTCTAAAGGTGTTTTGTACTCTAAAACAGCCACATAGTGTATACTCAGAGTTCAGATCACAATTGTTTTATTTGTTTTGTTTGCTTAGTGTTAGTCAGGGTGAGCAGGCTACATGTCAGCAGAAGAGTATGGAAAGCTGACAAGGAGCCAGCTGGCGGAGATGTGCCAGGCTAGGGGGGCTGGTGCATGGAAACCTGACTAAGGCAGACCTGATTTCAGCCTTGGTTATAGCTGCATCAGAAAACAGCAGCTTGGAGGACAATTAGACTGACAGTGGAGATATAATATTCTCAGAGAATGGACAATTCAGCCTTTCTGCAGTGGACTTAAAAATCCAGCTGGAACTAAAGAGACTTGAGTTGGAGGCCAGGTGTATGGAACTAGAAGCAGCCAAGAAAAAGAGGAGTCTACAAGCTGAGGGAAATGAATGGCATAGGAGGCATGAGAGGGAAATGCTGACTCTTTGCCAGAGTCATGGAGGTAATGGGGAAGGGAGTAACTGGACCCCAGAAGCACAAAAGGTTAGTAAATTTTTTCCACAGTTTAAAGAGGGGGATACTTTTGATAGCTTTATTCATATGTTTGAGCGGGTATGTAAACAGTATGAAGTTCACCAAGGGCTCTGGGTATGGTTCCTGACCTCCTTACTCCATGGTAAAGCTATAATTTCTTTAGCAAAAATGCATGACACTGACTGTTTTGATTATACTGCTCTAAAAAGACACTTGGAATGTTTTAAGCTAAAACCTGAAATGTATAGGAAAAATTTTCATGAGCATAAACGCAAGGCAGATGAAAATGTATGTGAATAGGTTGCTGAACTGCGCACTTATTTTCATAGTTGGGTGAGTGGATATCAGGTCACCACTTTTGAAGGGCCGGCAGACCTTTTGGTAAGGGAACAAGCCCTTAGCACTTTGCCTGAGGACATGAGGATCTGGTTAGCTGATAGACAGTGTGCTACTTCAGAGGAGTTGGGGAAGAAGGGAGACCTATACCTAGCAAGCAGCACAGCCTTGCACAGGAAAGGGGCACCCAGTACTGCTCATGGGACTAAAGGAACCCATGGTGGGCAGCACAGACTGCCCTAACAGAATTCATCAGTAGCAGGGGAAGACACTAGTCCAGGTACATGTCCAGGAGGTAGGGTTAAATGTTTTGAATGCAACCAGTGGGGCCATGTGGCATACAGATATCCTCGGAGGCAAGGTGGGGAACAAAAGGTGAAAGAGTCAGTAATGAGAAAGACAAAATGCCAATAATAGTTGTCTTGGGTCAACAAGGTTACCAAACTACCACCAGAAGGTATATTCTATTGTAGTGAATGGCAAAGAGGCTATTGCTAAGAGAGACACAGCCTCTGATATAACCATTGTAAAGCCTGCACTGGTTACAGAGGAGCTCTACTTGCCTGAGCAGTCTACCCCAGTCAGGGCTTTAGGAGGGATCCCATTCAAAATACCTTTGGCTAGGGTTCAGCTTGACTGGGAGGGTGGAAAAGGAAGCCAGCAAGTAGGTGTGTTTGAGGATATACCTGCAGATGTCTTGATAGGGAATGATTTTGATAGTGTAGTACCCTGTGCTTGTGCAGTTACATGCAGTCAGGCTTGGAGACAAGCATGTAAGTCTGATAGCCTGGGGGAGACCCAGACAGACTGCACAGTTGCAGCCAGGACTGCTGAGGTGGTTACTTCAGGGAGGGAGCTGCTCTGTAGCAGTGAGACTGAAGGTGAGCCACAGCTGCTTGTGGGTACTGATGGTCCCTTGGACAGAGTGACTGCAAAGGTAGAGGTGAGTAGTAGTACCCAGGCTGGCAGTGAGGCACCACTGTCAGAGGATGCCAGACTTTCTGTGGAAGGGAGTTGGGAAGGGTTACAAGGAGAAACTTGAGACAGGCTCAGCTCTCAGACCCTACATTGCAAGGCCTGAGGCAGCTAGCTAGGGAGGCACCTGATTCTCAAGGGAAGGGGGAATCTGTATACTGGAACAAAGGGTTACTGTACAGAGAGTGGATCCCTGAGGGAGGGCTAGAAGGTGAGAGAGTACAGCAGTTGATAGTGCCTAGAGCTTACTGTCTGGCGCTTCTAGCCATAGCCCATGATATTCCCTTTGTAGGTCATATGGGCATAAAACGTACAAAGAGGCGTATTATGCAGAACTTCTATTGGCCTGGAATTTTCAGAGATGTAACAGGGTACTGCAGGACCTGTGAGCAGTGCCAAAAGGTAGGCAAGGCAAGAAACAAGGTGAGAGCTCCTTTGATGCCTTTGCCTGTGATTGAGGAGCCATTTCAGAGGGTAGCTATGGATATTGTGGGTCCTCTGAGTATCGCAAGTTCCACAGGGGAAAAAGTATATCCTAGTGATTGTAGATTATGCTACACAATACCCTGAGGCAGTGGCTTTGTCCTCCATTGAGGCAGAGAAGGTGGCAAATGCTTTGCTAGAGATTTTCAGCAGGGTAGGTTTTTCAAAGGAAATACTGTCTGACAGAGGTGCCAATTTTATGTCAGACCTGCTGGCTTGTCTGTTGAAGTCCTGTGGGGTGAAGCACATGAAACCACCCCCTACCATCCCCAGACTAATGGCCTTGTTGAGAGGTTAAACTCTACAATCAAGTCAATGCTACGAGCATTTGCAGATCAGTTTAAGAGGGAGTGGGACAAATATTTGCCCCATCTGTTGTTTGCTTACAGAGAGGTTCCCCAGGAATCCACAGGTTTTTCACCCTTTGAGTTGCTGTATGGGCATAGGGTGAGGGGACCTCTAGATTTAATTTGAGATGAGTGGGAAGGTGAGTGTGAGTCTCACAAGGAGTCTGTTGTGGCATATGTCCTGAACCACAGGACAAGACTCAGGGAACTCATGGGCCTGGCCCAGGAGAACCTGGCAGAAGCCCAGCAACAGAAAAAGGTGTGGTATGACAAGAATGCTCGAGCTAGAGAGTATGCTATAGGGCAGCAGGTGATGGTTCTCATTCCTGTCAGACACAACATGTTGCAGGCAGCTTGGAAGGGACCCTACAAGGTGGTAAGAAAGGTAAGTGATGTTAACTACATGGTGGAAGTGCTATGCAGATGGCTGAGGCACAAATTGTACCATGTTAACATGACGAAACCTTACCATGATAGGGAGGCCCTTGTGCTGAGCATTTGCAGTGGATTGCAGAAGGAGTCTGAGAGAGATCTTGTGACTGATCCCCTCAGTGAGGCTCGGGCTGACACCTCAGTGGAAGGGGTAGCAATGTCCCAGCAGCTATCTCCTACCCAGGTTCGAGAAATCTGAGCAGTGCTGCAGGAGTTTGGGGGCATGTTCAACGGGAAACCAGGGAGCACTCACCTGGAGCAGTACCAGGTGGATACAGGACCCCAAAGGCCTATCAAGCAGGCCCCTTACAGGGTGCCTGAGAGAGTCAAACAGACTCTGAGGGAGGAGTTACAGGAAATGCTGGAACTAGGGGTGATTCAAGAGTCCAACAGTCCCTGGGCCTCCCCAGTGGTACTGGTGCCAAAGAAGGATGGCAGCACCAGGTTCTGTGTGGATTACAGGAAATTAAATAGTCACACAGAGGCAGATGCTTACCCCATGCCTAGGATAGATGAGGCCCTAGAGCAGCTGGGTGGGGCTAAGTATCTGACAACCATTGATTTTACCAAGGGTTACTGGGAGGTGCCCTTGACTCCCAGTGCTAGAGATAAGTCAGTCTTTGTGACTCCTTTTGGCTTGTATGAGTTCACAAAGATGCCCTTTAGGATGAAGAATGCCCCAGTGACTTTCCAGATGCTGGTAGATCATATCTTAGCAGGAGCAGGAGGGTTTGCCCTTGCTTACATGAATGATATTGATAACTACAGCCATTCCTGGCAAGAGCACCTTCAGCATCTCAGGGAGGTGCTGGGCAGACTACAGAGGGCAGGGCTGACCATTAAGCCGAGCAAATGTCAGGTGGGTATGGCAGAGGTCTCCTACCTAGGACATAGAGTGGGTAGTGGTCAGATAAGGCCAGAGCCTACCAAAGTGGAAGCTATTCAGGCATGGTCTGCACCTGTTACCAGAAAGCAGGTGAGGGCATTCTTGGGGACAGCAGAGTACTACAGAAAGTTCATTCCCAATTATAGTACCATAGCTGCTCCCCTCACAGACCTGACAAGGAAGAACAGGCCAGATAAGGTAGTGTGGACCCCAGCATGTGGGCAGGCATTTCAGAAGTTTAAGGAAGCTTTGGGAGGACCCCCTGTGTTATCCAGTCCAGACTACAGCAAAGACTTTGTTGTGCAGGTGGATGCTTTAAACTATGGGGTGGGGGCTGTACTTAGCCAGATTTCTTCAGAGGGAGAGGAGCACCCAATGTTTATCTCAGTTGTAGGCTCCAACCCAGAGAGGAATGCTATGCAGCGGTAGAAAAGGAATGTCTAGCCATAGTGTGGGCACTACAAAAACATCCGTATCTGTATGGAAGAAAATTCACTGTGATGACAGATCACAACCCTCTAACATGGTTAAATAGAGCCAGTCAGCAAAATTCCAAGTTGCTAAGATGGAGTCTGGGGTTGTAAGCATATGGTATGTCAGTGCAGCACTGCAGTGGGAGTAGCAATGCCAATGCAGGTGGGCTCTCAAGACATGGAATGGGGTGAGGTAAACCCAGATAGACCTGACACTCTCAAGTGATGTTTCTCAAGGGGCACTTGAAAAACTTGCCTGAGTCCCCCCCGGGGGGGGGGGGGGGATGTGACGATTAGGGAGAGATGGGTGAAGGCTGCCAGCCTAGTCAAATAGAATTTGATATATAATTCTGGCATTTGTAAATAGATGTAAAATACAGGCATGTTTTCTTGAATGTAAAAGAATACTGTGAAATGTGGAACTGCAAAATATGTGACAACATTGCTCTCTACTGGCCCAGTGAAACATGTTGTGACCCTTTAATGTTAGAATTTGGCTCCAGTGCATCTGGATGAAAGTTTCATGCCCGTTGTTTTAAGGCTAACGTTTATGACCAGAATTTACATGTGGATGGTGCTTTACTGCTCCGGTTTCTGTTAGAATATACATGTGAAATGTCTTCTATTGTTGTAAGTTTCTGAGCAGGTGTTAGATTGCTAAATAATGCAGTCTGTTTGCCTGGGAAAACCTAAGTGTCAACATGATGTAATTTGAGAGGGACGCAGCAAACATGTTTGTTAGTAATGTTTAAATACTATTTCTCACAAGAGACTAGGAAGCATTTTGATCTTGGATATCTAACTCAGTACTCTGCCTAAGCTCACATGTAAGTTTCTAGCACTGTGATTTCTTGTAGGAATAGTTAAAGCTAGTAAAGATTAATTAGGTATTTTTCTTTGAAATCAGACTGTATTATTTTAAGTTTCTGTGTGATCTTTGAACTCTCAGATATCTCTGTGGTGTAGTAGTTTTGTCTTGTGTTTTAATTATTTATTATTAAATATTTTTAAAACCTTCTACCTGTGGCTAGTTTGTGTAGAGATAAGCTCTAGAGTGCATTGCATATTTATAGAGGTTATTGTAGTAGGCCACTCTAAAGTAAGCCTTGACTGTTAGTCATACTACCATTGGATTATAATATTGCACAGTAATAATTGGACACCCTTTTAATGGCCTTTTAGTAGCTGATATTATTAGCTGGGTGATGGCAGGGATTACTACCGTATGGTCTGGGTAAAGGGGCACAGCTGGAGAATCTGTGTCAGCCTTTCCCAAGTTGTATAAATACTTATCTCAAAGTGTGTGTGTGTGTTGTGTCAGCTACTTGGCAGGGACACGAAGCACTGGTTGGACAGAGAGGGTACTGGAGGTTCTAGCTTGCCCAGCTAGGCTGAGACCTGGACCTTATAGCTGTGCCAGTGGGGAGTCTTATCGGGGACCTGGTGAGCAAGGGAGCAACCAGCCCCAGGCTGACTGTGATCTCTGTGTGCACTTAAGAGAAATTGTACTTTACTGTGTATATTAGTTATACTTTTTTCTTCTATGAGATGACCTCCCTGGTGTTAGTGGTGAGGATTGAGGCTCCTTGATTGCTGGGCCAGGGAACGGTCATCACAGCTGCTATTACAAGGCATTAAGGTATCACACAGTAAAAACACTAGCTTCACTAGGTTTTTCTTGTAGTTTTTACTGATTGGTTTGTCTGTGTGACCTTTTGACACTTTGGTTTGGATGTTAGTTGGGGTATTTTGCAGGTACCTTAATGGTTATGGACATCAGCTGGGTGTAAAGGCCCTAGGTTTCTAAAGCACAGCCAAACAGTTCATTTATGCTGTGTTGATGAATCATTAGACTACCAAAGCATGCATGTGCACAACTAATGGTATTTGGCTTTATTAGTCTGCATATATCCACAAAGTCTTAAAAAGAAAAATGAAAAAGTCACAGACTTTCAGAAACCATATAGCTAAAGCACTTGATGTCCTCAAGGGGTCAGTTGCATATATCCCATGGGTCTCTAGTACAGGAGGTTTAAGGTATCACACAGTGAAAATGCTAACTTGTCTAGGTTTTTCTTGTAGTTTATACAGTAGTACTGGTTTCACCAGTGTTTTGTACTCCTTTTCAGCTTCTTTGGCATTTTTCTGTTATACACTATACCTGACACTCTGCCAGTTGGCTGCAGCCCCGCTGATTCTAGCTTTGACCTCTTCATTCAGACTTACCTTCTCATCAACCACTCCTCTCAGATACTTGAAGCTATTTACCTGTTCCACTATCTTCTGTTCTGCCTCAATTCTCTGATTTTCCCAATTTGCTGCCATTACCACCATCTTATCTGTACTTAGTTTCATCCCATGTGCCTTTAGTTTTGCATTCCATTTTCCAATCCTTTGCTGAAGTTCTTGCTCAGAGTCTGCATGTAATGCCACATTGTCTGCATACAGCAACTTTTTTGATCTATCCCCTCTGACCTGTTTGCTAATGTAGTCCATCACCAGTATGAAGAGCACTGGGCTCAGATCTGAGCCCTAGTGCACACCCACTACCACTGGAAATGTCTCTGTCAGACTAAACACTGTTTGTACTTTAGTGACTGGGTCCTTGTACATAGCCTGCACTAATTCTGCCAATGTTTCTGGGACTTTGAACCACTGCAGTACTTCCCAAATCAGCTTTCTTGGGATCTTGTCATATGCTTTCTCCAAATCTAGGAATGTCCATTTGGACTATTTCCTCATTCCTATCTTCTTCAAAGCTATCTGTCTCACTTTAAACTTCGGGTAGTTGTGGTGAATCCTGCTCTGAATTCAAACCACTCATCTCCCACCTTACTTTCTGCTACTCTGCATATCCATTTATCAGTCACCCTCTCCAGAACCTTCATGAAATGTGACAGGAGTTTGATACCACTGTACTGTCCACAGTTGTAGATGTCCCCTTTGTTCTAACACAGGCACTAGTATGCTTATTCTCCAATCATTTGGAATATGCCTTTCTCTCCACACTGCTATGCTTACCCTCAGGAGCCATTTCTCCCCTATCTCTCTCAGCATCTTTATCATATCTGCTGTGACCTCATCTGAGCCTGCTGCTTTCCCTGACTTTATTTTCCTTAGTGCTATTCTTACTTATTCTAGGGTGGGGTCCTCTTCTTCTCTCATTGTAGGTGGGGTCCTCTTCTTCTCTCATCATAGGCTGTGTCTGGGAGAGTACAGCTTCTGAGAATTTTTCTTTATTCAGAAGCTTCAGTAAGTACTCCTTCCATCTACCTTTGATGTCCTTTGATCTGGTTGTTGCCATCCCTTATGAAGGTTATCTGAGTATCATTTTTTTATCTTTCTGTATTTGTCTCGCAACCTGTTATAGTTTCTTTTGTGCCCCCTACTGAGTCACTTTCCAGAAGTTGGTAGTGTGTCACTGATGCCCTGATCTTTGCTGTTGCAACTCCTTTCTTAGCTTCTTTGTTAGCCAACCAGTTTTCCTTCCTAGCTTGGTCTGTATTTTCTATCTTCTACTTTTTCTGCACTCTTTCTTTCTTTTGATGAATTCTGGACTTCTGTATTACACCACCATGTTTCCTTATGTACCTTATTTCCATACCTGGCTCAGCCACATATGTTGTGTAGTCCTCACACATGTTGTTTGGAGACACTGCCATTCTTCTTCAGCTCCTCCTATTTCTTCCTCTTCTTGGGGTGCCAGAGCCCTTGAACTGTAGTACTTTCTCTGCAGTCAACTGCCAGGTCTTCAAACTGGTCGCTGTTCACGTTAGAGCCTTCTCTGACCATTGCTTGCAGCTGATTGTGGCAATCAGTGTGGTTTATGCTGTGAACCAATTGTTTCACTGGGGATGACTTTGCAATCACAGATCCTACCCCAGTGCCTTTTCTTACTAGGAGGAAGTCTACCTGAGATGCATGTTGGCCACTCCTGTATGGGATCTTGTCACTGTCACTTTTGTTGAACTATGTGTTGATCATTATTAAGCCCATTGTCAGACAGAAGTCTAGAATGGCTTCTCTTCCTTTATTCCTGTTGCCCCACCCATGTGGTCCCAGGCAGTTCTCATATCCTATTATATCTGTCCCGATTTATGCAGTCAGGTCACCCATTATCAACACCAATTCCTGTTGTCCTGGTTTATCTAATAGGTCCTGCAACTGTTATCTGAATGGACTCTTTTCTTCACTGTCACAACCCTGCTGTGGGGTATAGTTTGACATTATGAATGGTGTCCTATTATTGCACTGGAGTTTGATTGCCATGAATCTATCAGTAATTCTGATAATATCCCTCACTGTCTTCAGAAGTCTGTCCCTTACTGCAATTCCCGCAACATTTCTAGTCTGTCCTCCTCTTGAGTAGTAGAGTCTGGATCCCAAGCTAAGTGGTTTTGCTGCACCAGCCTTCCATTTCATCTCCTGGTTACACGGGATGTCTAGCCTCCTCCTTGCCATCATGTCACCCTCTTCCAAGTTGCATTCCTATTGATGAACCTACATGGAGTGTAGCAATCCTTTGTTCATATTTGACAGGTTGTTATAATGGGTTCTTGACATAGTTCAGAGTAATCCGGGTCCTCAAACCACTTATCACCAGCAAACATCCATGCCCATTTTTGGCAACATTAATTAGCATAATCAAATAATCTAGATCCCGTGTTTACATTGTTGAATGGCCATCCATGAAACAGTGCACAGTCTGTAATCCACATTCTCCTATCTAGATAATGCTGTACAGCACAGATGTTGCCTAAAGTGGTTGTTCTATACAACTCTTACCCCTATCGACTCTTCTCCCATCTAGAGTCTGTGCTGCTGCTGCCCACAACTCCATTCTTGGGTGAGTTTGAGGTGGAAGCACTCAGCATGTTTTGAGGAGGTTGGGGGAACTCCACAGACACAAGGGAGACCATGCAAACTCCATATAGACATTGGCCAAGGGTCAGGATTAAACCTTGTACCTTGTGCATGAGAGAGACCTAGGCAAACCAAATTTGATCAGCATCTTGGGCACTTGACAGAACAGACTCAGAGGACAGCCATGCCTATCTAAGGGGATAGGGAGGTGTATACTTGGGGCACAAGTGTACAGGTGTGCAGGGTGATTTCTCTGGTGGAGACTGACAAAATAACCATGGGGTGTTGCCTATGGGTAGCCAGAGCAGTTCTAATGGCATGAGCACCTAGGAGAAGTTTTGGTCACCGCAATTCAGATGCCCATTATACTTTCAATGTCTAGTAGTTTTCATTAAACTGTAATAGTTAGTAAAACATTTAGTAGATATTATAACCATGGTTCAACTGATTAAGAAAGGCTCACTCACTGTTTTGCCACCCCAGATTACTGTCACAAATTAATTAAATAAAACAGGCAGTTATAAAAGTATTTTTGCTTGTGGCAGCCCTCTGCAAAGATATGACCTCAGCCCTCACACATCATGATTTTTAAATATACCATCTCTGAGGTCATACCAGCTCAGAAAAAAAGACAAATCCACGTGCCTTTTCTCAAAAGTGCTTTGACATCATAGGTAGTATGCTTAGAGATCTGAAGTATCTGGCAGAAATCCCATATTGTGGGGTACAGGAAAGTGCAAGCATCTACAAAAAGCATTGTTTAATGACATTCCTAAATTATAACCTTATAGCACACCAATCAGCTGTAATTGGTGGATGGCATGCCAATTACACTATAAACTGAGTAAGTAAGTAAGTCAAAGTAAACCCTTTAATAAGAACATTTTTACTAAAGTCTAGTTCTCTCTTAAGCAGTATGTAGACTTTTCAGCAATTCCTGACCACTACAACTACTTAATATAAACAATGCACTTTTCTTTTCCTTAAGATTAGTTTATCTACATGACTAACGAGCTCCCAGCTACATTTTGAAGGATCCTTTCAATTACAAAGCAAAATGTATTATCTTTTATAGTATGCAAACATCTGACTCTTCAACAGTCATATATTCAAAGTACTGCAAACATCATATATATATATGTATATATATCCATAACGTGACATTTCCTGTCACTGGAAATATACCAGCACAAAGGATCTCAGTAATGATGGGGCAAAGTGGTTTACATGGCTTCAGCACAGAGCTGCTTTTAAGTCCTTAAATCTGAACCTCATTCTAAGAGTAGTATATTATCCTTATCAAGTGTTAATTGGCAAGAACATTTTATTAAGAAATATTACAGTGTTTGACACATTGTGTCATGTATGTAGCCACCTAATGCAAGCTTTACTATGCAACAGTCCTCAAAAGCTCCATACTATTCATTAGATACATGCCTTCTTTTAAGGATAGGAAAATAATGTTTACACACGTACATGCATTTTTTTGACTTGACATTATGTTAGAACTAAATATTAATACATTCATAGATAAGTACTGGACTAGCTATCTTCGTGAGCCATTTTAAGTCTTGCTAATTTCATTTTTAAAGGTGAAAATCAAACCTTGTACCTGTGGGGTAAACACCTTAACCATTATACCATCAACATATTCCCCATGACAATGGCATTCATTTGCCAAAAAAAAAACATACTAGTTCCCACAAAAGAGAACCCTGAGAAATGATGCACATTATGATATAAAGATGGAACATTTGTATAGGTCTTTATACCTAAAATCATAAACTGCAGTTTCCAGATGATAAGGACAATGATATATTTTCACATAAGTTTAATTAGAAAAATATCAATAGTCTTTCAGAGGCATTGTCCTATGCTAGTAAGGGCTAACGACAGGCTTACATAACCATTAGAAACAAATCTGAGATGCACAACTGATGTGGTGCACCCCCAACTACTAATTGAGAAAAAAGCATAAAATAAAAAGGGGTACAGCAATTTATAGTACATACCACTTTTTTGTTTGAATTATTACTTCCAGTAACTTAATATGGACATAGAAATTAGGCTGCTCAGTTCTGTGCTATTTGGCTTACAAAAAAACATATGCACAATAATTTCAGGCTAACAGATTTGATAAACATCATAGTCATATAAAGAAATGTGTAGGCCTAACATCAAAACAAAAAGGCAGTATCCCCCCCAAAAAAACTGCATTATCTGCAGTTTAAATGTAGGGTTACCACTTGTCCCACTTTGCGAGGGACAGTCTCTCTTTGGGCAGTTGTGTCCTGACAAAAAATTTTAAAAATGGCAAATGTCCTGAGATTTTAGGACAAAATTATTTCCTATATTTTATGTAATAGTTGCATAAAACAGTTATTCTGTATCTAAAATACCTAAATGTTATAAGAAACAGTATAAGCAACTAAAATGCTACAAGAATAAGCTTTTATTTAGGCAAAACAGTTAAGTTCTATCCTTTGTACTGACCGTGGGTATGTGTCGGCCTGTAAAATCTGATGTTTGTACTGAAAATGTCCGACTTTGGCCATTTGAAAAGGTGGCAAACACACACACACACACACACACACACACACACACATATATATATATATATATATATATATATATATAAACATTTTAAATCTAAAACCCTATGCTATATACTGTATGTGTCCAGTTATTCAAGTGCCAAATGCCTTTTTTTGAAAAGTTAAATCTGAAACCACCAAAGAGATCTTGCCCTTTGTAAGAATCATCAATTCCTCATCACAACGGTCATTAGATATTCACAGACAGCAGCATCTCCAAAGCATTGAGTTTAGAATAAAAAATGCAGATATTAGTTCTGTACAGGACAAAGAACCTAACAGGTCTTAAAAACATACTTACATTGGGTTGCTGTAAATTCAGAAATAAAAAAGTTGTTTCTGTGGAAGTTTTCAATATTTAAAACGCTCTGTTGAAATATATTTAAAATGAAAATATTTAGAATAAAATTAAATATGCAGCTGTTCCATCACCTTTACAGCTTGCAAAAGATTTTATAGAAACTTTATAGGCAAACACCATAGTGCCCTATGAAAATTTTATTTGAATATAACAAACAATGGTAGAGAAACTACCCTTTATGAAAAGAAAACAAAATATCTAAAATAAACAGGGACTCAAAGTTCTGGAATATAGTTAGTAGTAAAGGGATTAAAAGATAAGAACATGTATGTTTTTAAAACATCATTGCATAACATCAGTGAACCACGCATTGGAAATTATTTCTGCCTTGGTTGATTTATTCTTCATTTATTCTAACTCAATTTCAAAGAAAAAAAACTGAGCCACATTCTGAAATGATAGCTCAGCAACACAGACAGGAAATGTCAAGCTTGTCACCCTGCCGAATTTATCAAATGAAGTTAAATGCATAAGGAAGTGGAAGGTAACCAACAAGACGTGCCATAAATGTAACAGAAGGAGCAGCTGGCTGGGATTAGTTTCCACTTAGCAATAACCATACCTCAAACAGACCTCAATGGCTGAGCAATTCAAACTACAGCAAAGCAGGGAAAGCAGGAAATATTCCATGCATGATTTGCCAAAACATGCTTAGAAGAACATCTGATGCAGAACAGTACAAGGCAAGGTCACAGGGCTGGCAGAAAATGAAACAAATGTTTAATGTGCACTTAATCTGCTTCTATAGGAGCACAATACAATGATGTGCAGACTGCATGATTTAAATCATCAATTACACATATGCAAATTAAAAGAAAAAGTTATAAAAAGGCAGACAACATAGATTCATCATAGCAATCCAGACCTATTTACCTCATTGATGAAAATTGGCTAGACCTTAGCCAAATAGGGCCACTAACCTAGTACTTACCTATGAACCTAGAGAAATACAAAAACATACACTGCATCAAAATGTTTAATACTCAAGTGCAGTACAGAGATATAATGATAAATGGAAAACACTACTGGAATAAAAATAGCAAGGGCCACAGATACTACAACATTGCTATTAGAAATATTCCTGTTATATACAATGATGTGGAAGAGAACAGAAGTACAGGTGAAGAACCGGAGAGCTTCAAAATACTGCCCACTGACAAGACAAGGAATTATTAGGCATCAGATGAACTGAAAGAAAATACAGATGCAGAATCCCAAAAGTGGAACAGCTCAACAGTTTAATGGGATACAGAATGCTGGAGCTGTACACACATTATCATAGCAAGGCACAATGATTTGCTGCAGTGGGGACAGGCATGTAAAATGTATAGCTCAGGGAGGGCTGGAATTACACAGTACGACAGAGAAAAATCTACAGCATCAACGTAGACCAAACAACACTCCTATGCATGCACACAGTGGCATCTGAGATACTGAGATATGCTCTGCGAGAAATCAGAGATGTGTCCGAGGCACAAAAACCTACAGCTGTGTGACAATGGGCAATAATCTGTAAGGTGAAAGGAGATACCATCCATGGTATCTCAATTTCAGTGAATGCAGGTTTGCATGTTATCATCATACACCTGCAGATGGCCAGCAGAAGGGGTTGTCATTTTCAATGACTGCCATACTTTTCACCTGTACAGATTTTCACAGAATGTACAAATTTTGGCCTCATATTTTTTTATCTCTTTTTCATAAAATTGTGGTTTTCTGGCAAATTCGTGGCAAGTCATTAATAATAACAGGCATTTGTTTTTCAGACTTCATATCTTTCAGAAAATTCATGCTAATGCAAAACCTCTTGTAAGAGCAATATTTAAAAATTGGCCCTATTTCTGGGCCTTTGTCCCACTTTTATTTATGGCTTTGTCCAGATTTCTTGCTCAAAGAGGTTGAGAGGTTTGATGACCTCCAGAGTTATGAAGATGTATTATTTGATGAGTGGAATTCACTGTTCAACAAAAAATGACATGGATGGTCTAGCAGCTGATAACAGAAGGTGTATCAGACTCTACTTAACTGCACACTTGTTCACATTATCACATGGTGTCAACTGTACTAATATGAAACATCCAAAGTGCAGTATACACAATGATATTGGGACAGAAATTGTATGTGACGCACTTCTATTATATGTGGGAAAAAAGAGGACATATATCATATAGCAATAAGGAAAGGGGCAGGGGGAATGTATCAGAAACACCATGTTAAAACAAATCTGAAAGAATCATTAGCACAGTAAGGTTCTTCAACAAATACTCAATTCACACTCCCCCCCTGAGAAAATACCCAATCTGTTACAAGTGGTTGACTATGAAACTCCATACTATGTACTTGCACAACAGTAAATCATTTTATTTTGCAGAGGTGAAACCCTGTTGCCTCTGCACCCCCTTTACTTATATACACTACATCTACATATACATATACATTCTCAGAACCATGCAGAAAACAAAATTGGCAAAGATGAAAATAGCTACAGCGCAAGCGGCAATTTCAGTTTCCCATTCTAACAATGGGAATGATGATCAGTGAGTTTAACAAACCTGTACAGCTATGGCTTCAAAACACGTAGGAAAACCATGCAATAAACATGAAACATTCACATCCAGCAAGGTGTGCCTAAGAAACACTCTAACAGTACTGTACAGTCAAGATCACAGAACAGCTAAATGATCTCACCACACCAAGTGTTACAGTGTTTGAAACATCCCCCACATGTATAGAAAGCTGTTTTTCATAATCCACTTAACTTTGGCATGTCCACAATAATTCTGGAATCAGATAAGACAAGTTAGCAACCAGCACATAAAATGTCGACATGTGCACAGCAAATGTTGATGCATGTTGTACAGCAGGTCAAGATCAGCAGGAGTACAAGCCACATAGCAGAGTGTACATAAAAGGAACTGTATGGAGAATGGTAAGAACAAAGATGCAAGAACATAATGCAGAAGCCCTTTCATATCACTGCTGCAGTACTCTTTACCTAAGGGATCTCCTGCCTAGGCTAGTCCCATGTCTGGTCAGTATACCAAAGCCTTTAGTGCTTATAGGCATCGTACACCACAGCTATGCTTCCTACACAAAGCGTAGAGCATAACGGTGACTTACAGATGCACACTCTCAGACCTTATTTGATACCAGTCCTAATGTCATTTTTGAACAATGGTCTGGAGGCCCTTCTACTTCACACTACTTACCTGTTACAGAGTCTGGGGCTAACCATAAACTTCCAGAAGTCAGTTCTGACACCATCCTAGGATCATATTTTTCTCAGTTGCAGGCTTCAGGCAGTTCCCATGCTGGCATCTCTTCCTGCCCCTAAGGTTCTGTATTTAATTACCTTTTTTTGACCCCTTCTTCCTCTGGTGTCTACCTCTGTCAGGGCATTTCTCAGGGTTCTTGGGTTCATGGCTTCCACCATTCCCATGTTCCCTCTTACCAGAATCCATATGAGGAAGCTTCAGTGGTACCTCAAGTCAGTGTGGCTCCAACATTGCAACCCCATGGACTTCCCATTCCTTTTACTTCCCTATTTCAAGATCAAGCTTCAGTGGTGGATTTATCAACTTTTTTCTCAAGCTGGTGCTTCTTTTTCAAGCACTAGTTCCAACTGAGGAGCTCTTTACAGACACCTCAGACAGGGGGTGGGGTGCCTCTTGTGGCCTTCTCAAGGTTCAGAGTTTCTCACCTCATCAGACATCAGACCACATCAATGTAAAGGAGCTGAGGGCTTTGTTTTTGGCTCTTCAGACTTTCCACTCCCTCTTTCATTCCGGGCTCTTGAAAGTTTTCACAGAAAATACTACAGTGATGTGGTATGTTAACAAACAAGTGGGCATGATGCCCTATCTTTTTGCAGACTAGCTATACAGGTATGGGATCTAGCTATCCAGTATCCCCAGTAAGAATTTACAGTGCCCCATCCACTCTTCCAGGTTCCTCTTGCACAATGCAGTACATGTGTTTTGTTTCACATGAATTGGTAGTCTCTTCCAAAGATGTGGCAGTCACTGGGAGATAAACTTGTCCCTCCAGCATTTCTTATTTAAGTTGCAGGCCATACTTAAGTCCCTGGGATGGGTAGCCCTAGACCCATTTGATTTATGGATATGCAGTAAGTTCATTAGGTTTGGGTCTTGGATTGTTTTGTAGGTCAGGCATGTCTCCCCTAAGAAGTCTATACAATACGGAGTATAGTGACAGGGATTTTAGACAGTCTGTGTAAGGCATATGCAGTAGTCCCTTGATATTCTTTGTTAGAAACTTCTAAGGTCTCTCCAATTGCAGCAATGTAGGGACCAACACAATGGTAAACATTCACTGCCACACCAATATCAACACAGAAAAATTCCAGTGAAGGAAACACTTAATAGCACCTTCAGTACAACAAAACTTCTTTAATAAAACACAAAGCTTTCAGACATGCGTCCTTCCTCAGTGTGAACAAAGAACAAAACACTTCCTTTCTGGAAGGTAGAGCTAAATATTTTTTCACCAGTAGGGTGGTGAATGCACAAGTTACTGGGGGGAGTGGTAAATCTGAACGGCTATGCTATTTGACTGCATATAATAGAAAGACTAGGGATGTCCAAAATATTATCCTTAAAAATTGGAGTTTATTGTCAGCTGTACCTGAAATCAGGGATATTATAGGTGACAGGCTGAGTTTCTCATATAGAAATAGTAAACATTTGAAGAAACACTTATGCTATATAGATATTCAAGTTGTAGAAAATAAGTGTAATAATAAAATAGGGACTTTCCCATGTTTTAACTGTGTATGCTGCCCTGATATTCTTGCAGATCTAGAATTTGTACATCCTATAACTGGAAAGGTATATCATTTTAAAGTATTTGCTACATGCAACACTTGTAATATAGTTTACCTTGCTACTTGCATGAAGTGCACAGCTTTTTATGTAGGGAAAACAACATGTAATCTTAAAGAGCGTATTGCTGAACATAAGTCGGATGTTAGAAGAAGAGTAGGCACTAATCCTCTTGCAAAACATATTGGTGAAATGGGTGATGAACACAGTTTTAAGTTTAGGGTGATAAATATTGTCCGTAAAAATAGAAGAGGGGGTGACAATAATATGTTAGAAATTAATGAGTACAAGTGGATAGTAATGCTTCAAGAAGATGCTAAACCTGGAATCAATACGGATTTTATGGAAATGAACTTGTTTATGTATGATTACATTTATTTTTTAGGTATGTTCTATGTGGATGTTTTTATATCTACAAACTGTTTGGGGAATTGTATTTTTTATGTTTCGTTTAAAATGTCTTAAGTTTTAGAGAACATTTTGATTGCTGGCTCTATCATGTGATGCAATTAAGCTCCGTTATAAAAGGAAAAGGAAGTGCTTTGTTTGTTCACACTGAGGAAGGACACGTCTGAAAACTTTGTGTTTTATTAAAGAAGTTTTGTTGTATTGAAGCTACTATCAAGTGTTTCCTTACACTGGAATTTTTCTGTCTCTCTAATTGCTGCAGATGCTTCATACGGTACATGCCAAATGGGGCATTATACTCAATTATGGGTTAGATAAGTGCCGAGTATAGGGGGTTCTAAACTCTTTTACTCTCAAGGTAATACCTTTACTAATCAAGTGTGCTAAGAGGAATGCTTTCTTTACTGTGGTAGACACGTGGTGGTCAAAGTTAAAGTCACAGTCAGACTGTGATGCAAGGTCTTTTACCACTTCATGGGTACTTAGGGCATTGTTGTTGATCTGATAGTGTGAAGGAACATTGTTTGTGCGAAAAGGAATGATGATGCATTTCTTTGCATTCAGTTTGAGACCATGACTAGTAGACCAGTCGTTGGTTTGCATGAGATCCTCCTGGAGTATACTGACATAATTTGGGGATTCAGTGATAACACCTAGTTTGCAGTCATCTGCAAACTTGGTCAGCCGCAACCCCTTAGTTTTGACCTGAACTTTGGAGAAGTACATACCAAACAGTAGGGGGCCCAGCACAGACCCCTGTGGCATCCTGCTGGTAACAGTTCTGCTGGTTGATGTGGAGTCACCCACTTCGATAGTGTGTGTCTGATTTGTGTGCCAGTTGGCAACCAATCTTACAACAAAGGGGTTTACATTCAGTTTGCTAAGTTTATCGATGATGTCTGAATGTGGGATTGTGTCAAAAGCCTTTGCCTAGTTGAGGTATGCTATGTGCTCAGATATGCTCTCATTAATGGCCTTTGCCACCAGATTTAACAAGCAGGATCTTCACTTCACGAAGCTGAATTGGGTAGAATCCAGTGTTTGGAGGTCATCTATGTCTTTACTTCTGAGGTCCATAATGATACATTCCATGGCCTTACAGATGAGGCTGGTCAGGCTTATGGGTCTATAATTCCCCAGGTCTGTTGCTAGGCCACCTTTGTGGAGGGGAATAACTGTAGCTGTTCTCCATTCCACAGGAACAATGCCTGTGGTTAGGCTATGATTGAAAAGGGTACTTACTGGTAATTCTAGTTCATGTTTTAGCCTGTTTAGAAGAAAGTCTGGGATATCATCAGGTCCTTTAAAAGCTGTATTTTTGCCTAGGACAGAGCTTTGAGGACCTATTCTTCAGATATGCAAGGTCATGGGGAAGTTTGGGGGAGAGCTTGTTGTAAGTTAGGAGGGGATAAGAGTGTGGAATTTTCTCCAAACCTACCTCTAGCAGGTTTGCTATCTCTGTGAGGCCAGTGTGTGTGTGATACCATTGGCCACTAGTTCTGCACATACTTGGGTTCTACCCTTTGGGTTATGTACGCAGCTGTAAAATACCTCATGATTATCCTTGGCAGTACCTGCTAGGTTTCTGTCAAAGGAACTCTTGGAGGATTTGACAAGTTGTCTTATTTGCCTGTTGAGGCTGAGGAGGGTGCTTGTCCACTGTTAGGGCTTTGTCTTTGTTTTCTTGGACAGCAATGTTTTGCATTTATTGTAGAGTTGGTTGATGCTGGAAGTCCACCATGGCAGCTTGTTTTTACCTGGGACTCTGGCTTTGATTCTTTCTGGTACAGCCAAGTTTATACACTTATGCAAGTGATTGTACAGGGCTTTAGTGTAAGCTTCAGCTTTATTAACACTTTCAACTTGGGGTGGGGCTTGGCATGCATCTATACCTTCACCTAGGAGGGTATAGTTTGCTTTGGTGAAGTTTATTAGTCTGATTTCACCCTTTGTGAGTTCTTGTGTTAGTGTCAGTTCAAAGGTGTCCGATTTGTAGTCAATTTTAACTAATGAGGGTCCAACAGCTGCAGCAATGCACCTGTTTGACATGTTGGTGAAGACCAGATCTAGAATATTTGTTCCTCTTGTTGGGGTATGGACAATTTTCTCCAAGGCATTTGAATGTACAAAGTCAAGGAACATTTGTGCTAGTGAGTTAGGGCTAGAGTAGGTTTCCCAGTTGATGGTGGGATAATTGAAATCCCCCATAGCCAGTGCGTTTGGCAAAATTTGGATTGTCTTCAGTTTGGTTAAGTAGGCTTCATGGGTGTCATGACCCATGGATGGGGATCTGTAACTGGCTAGGACTTGAATGGGGGTCTTACCTAACATAACCTGGACCTGGAGTAACTGCATGGAGTTGTCCAGTCAAACTAGACTGGAGCTGAATTTATCTCAAATATAGATTGAAACTCTGCCTCCTTTAGTTTTCGCATGTTCATTTTGTGGTGTAAACATGTGGAAGGCATTGTAGCCTTGCAGGGCCAGGGTACTCTCTGAGGTTTTAAACCAGGATTCTGTAACTGCACAGACAGCTACATCTTCTAGTGATAGAAGTGCTTCCAGAGAGTGCATATTTTGGTTTAAGCTCCTAGCATTTAGCAGCATGGCCCTTATTTTGTTCAGATTGGTTAATTTCATGTCGGTAATGTTGTTTTTGATACCTTGCCTAAAAAAGGCACTTTGGGGGAGGCAAGAGTCTTTTCCAGCAGCCAAAAGACTAGGGGTGCCAGGTGCAAACTGCCTCTGGCAAAGCAGTGAGGTTTGTCGACCATGGCTTCCCAAGCAGACAGGAACTGGATCCCCTTTGAATGACAGCAAAAACTAAGCTAATTACTGGAATCAATCATTGTTTGTTTATACTGTAGCATCATTTTAGGTGAGGGTAGTATGCTGCTCAAAGTTAGGGACATACCTGCCTGGGACACATACTTAGAGAGCTCAACCATGTCTCTCTCCATATAGTCCAGTGAGATACATCTCAGGTCATAATGGTACATGTTGCTGATAGACCTGAGTGCATGCATGATTTGATGAATCCTGGCACCAGACAGGCAGCTGGCCAGGACTTTCTCTTTGTCCAACCTGGTGAGTGGGACATCTGTAAGTCTCACTATTGAGTCTCCAATGACAAGAAAACTTGTTTTTTGAGTGCTGCTCCTTACTGGCTTGGTGGGCGAGACACTGGTGTTGCTATGGCATGGGTACTGTGGAGACGGAGTTAAATGTAACAGTTTGGTGTTTTGAAGGTCTCTGGTGTTTTGGTAAGTTTTTTGAGAGAACCTCTACATATGTAGATTTATGTGTTTGATGCATGCTATGTGTATGAGTAGTGGTGCTATATGAATATGTAGCAGTGGGTGAGTTGACAACCTTCTCCATGTTACTGTTTTGAGGGAGAGAGAGCATGGATTCTAGATTTGTGGTGTAAATACATCTCTTGGACTCTGTACTAGGTTGTGTTATTAGTAGAGGGTTGTCTGTGTACATGAGGCAATTGCTACACTGCCTCAAGAGACCCAAGTCAACATGGTTGGCAGGAGAAATGGGTCTATGTTAAATCATCGAACGCTTAAAAAAGCGAATGATGATTTATCGAACCCATGTAAGTGAAAGCTTACAATCTCAAACGCTTAGAACAGTGATTTTTTTTTACAAGGGAAAAAAATCGCTGTTCCACAAAACAAAAAAAAAATTTTTTAAAACATTACATAAAGTGAGGGCTTCACCCCCATACCCCCCCACTTAAATATACCAACTCCGAGATCGCACTACAGTCACGAAAATGGCAAAGTAACGGAAGTGGCCAAGTGATTTCTTTCCCAGGGAAAGAATTTGATTATATGCCGCTTCGCTGTTTTACCTTTTTGTGATTTCAAGTTCGATCAAGACGCATTTGAAAGAATGTGTCTTTGATCATTTAATAGGAACCCAGAGAAACAATGGTAGTCCAACTGTCCATACTACTGGTTGAAGACTATTGTCACTAGGGGTGGCTTTTCAGAAACAATCACAGAGGAGCTCAGTGAATGGATATTTTGGTCTGGGTTTTAAGGGAAAACTTGTTGAATTTAACTGTCCAACTTTGGTGCACATTTGTATGGTAGTGAGTGGTGCTGAGTGATGCACAAACAAGCAGAAACCTGCTCAAATGCAAGGCCTAAATACCAGAAGCTAAAACTTGAAAGAAAAAAACTTTTAACAAGATTCAAAAGGACCAGTGGGGATGCTTATTCCAAGCCCTAGGCTGGCCTCCCTTTATCGGGCAGGTCCCAAACAGCACAGTTCTCTCACAAAGGTGCAGATAGGCCCCTTCTAATCTAAGATGGCCTGGAAAATGTGCTCAGAACAAACAAGCCAATTACAAACAGTTCCAGAAGCAGCAGGGCTGGATCTGGACTATGCTACAGCTACAAGTTGCTGTAGTTTCAGCAGGAAACACTAGGGAATGTAACAAAGCAGAAAAATAGCAGTGAGGCACTGAAAAAAAACATTTAGAACAGCAGAAAATCAGCCAGGAGGCTGTAAAGAATGATTTAAACAGTTAACATCTCAGTTAATTAAATACTGCTTGGTGGGAAAACCAGAGCAAGCCAAACAGATAGCTTTAAAACAGCGAAAAAAAAATATCAGTAACTATTTAACAATAAAACAATGAAAAAGCAATGACATTTGATTTTACAGGCGCAGAGTAGCAGGCAATTATAGTACAACAGTGTAGTGTAGTTTATTACACAGTAAATAATAAATACAGTATAAAAATAGGCAGCAGGCAATAAAAAGTGCATTAAATAGTATAAATAAGCAAAAAAAAAAAAAAAAGCAACTTATGTTTTTGGGAAGCTCAGAAACCTCTAGTCGTCTAGTATCTCAGCTCAGAGTTGTGGTGTGGTTGGTAGCCCACCTCACTTCAACTCAGTACAAACAAGCAGAAACCTGCTCAAATGTGGGGCCTGAATACCAGAAGCTAAAACTTGAAAAAAAAAACTCTAACAGATTCAAAAGGACCAATGGGGATGCTTATTCCAGAACCAAGACCAGCCTCCCTTTATCAGCCAGGTTCCAAAAAGCACAATTGTCTCACAAAGGTGCAGATAGGCCCCTTCCAATCCAAGAGGACCTGGAAAATATGCTCAGAACAAACAGACCACTACAAACAGTTCCAGAAGCAGCAGGCCTGGATCTGGACTATGCTACAGCTACTAGCTACCCTAGTTAGATGTTTGCCTCCACTCTGAGCAGGCAATTTCCTGTATTCTTTTCCAGAGTCCCAAGTCCTCTGGCTTGGAAAGAGGATGCCCTGCCTCTTCCTCAGAAGGAGATATTTCTGTATGTCTTCCTTCCACTTTCTCTGTTACCACAAGTCTTGCACAAGGTCAGGCAGGACTCACCCAAAGTCTTGCTAGTGACTCCATTTTGGGCCAGACAGCATTGTTTCCCCCTTCTTTGCCACTTGGCCTAGGGCAATCACCACAAGTTACTTCACCTTGTGGATCTTCTCACACAAGATAAAGGGTCTCTTATCCATCCTCATCTGTCTATTCTTCAGCTGACACTGAGGGTGATATGGCTTTTGATCCCTTTCAGGAACCTCTTTTCTGAGGATGTGCTTTGGGTACTGGAGGAGGCCAGGAAACCCACTACCAGGAAATCATATATGTCCAAATGGAAAAGATTTTCTTTCCGGAGTCTCTCTCACTGTCAGAATCCCCAATCTGTGGTTGTTCCTCTGGTTCTCTCTTATTTGTATGTTCTGTTCCATGCTGGGCTGGCATACAGTTAAAGCCCACCTGTCAGTATTATCTACTTGTCTGCCCTTGACTCCTCCTCTGGCCTCTAGATTTGAGGTCAAGCAACTTTTTAAAGGTGCCCTTCATATCAGGCCTCCCAGGATGCCTACAGTGCCTTCCTGGGACCTCAATTTTGTACTTGAAAAATTTGACTCAAGCTCTTTTTGAGCCTGCTTCCTTACAACATTGTACTTGAAAAACTGTTCTTTTGGCTGTCATTTCAGCCAAGAGAGTGTCTGAACTTCAGGCTCTCATGGCCATTCCTCCTTTCTTAGTTTTCCTCAGGGACAGAGTGTCTCTTTGTACTAATCCTTCTTTTATGCCCAAGGTTGTCAATGAGTTGCCCTTAATCAGTCCATTCATCTTCCTTCCTTTGTTCCTTCTGTGCGGTCTGTCAGTAAGAAGGTTCTTCATATCTTAGATTTGCATAGACAGCTCAGATATTACTTGGAGAAAACTAAAATTATTTGCAAATCTAAGCAGCATTTTGTTTCTTTTCATCCCAGGACTTTGGATTTGGTCGTTTCTAAGCAACCCATCTCCTCCTGGATGTCTAAGGCCATTTCTTTTTGCTATTCTTTTCATGGAAAATGTCTTTCCCCTTTGGTAAAGGTGCATTCTACTAGGGTAGTTGCTTCCTCTGGTGCTGTTTTTCAAGGGTTTGGATACCAATTCCATCCTTAAGGCTGCTACTTGGCCCTCTGTACATACTTTCACTAAGCATTACAAGTTAGATGTTATTTCCAGGGCCAGGGCAGGCCTTGCCCGGCTATCCTGCATGGGTTTGTAGAGGGTTCTTCAGTGCCTTCCTCCCCCAGGCTTCCTTTTGTTCTTTTGTACTTTCCTTAAGTTAAGAATACTGCAACAGTGATATGGAAGGACATAGTATGGTCGAAATCTTACCATAACAGTAGATGTCCTTCTCTTCACTATTGCAGTATTCGCTCGCTCCCTCCCTCCTACCCCTTATGTTTTCCTGTTGCCCTGTAGTCTTATTGCCCTCCTAGCTGAGGGGTTCTTCATCTTCTTCTTCCCTTTTCTCCTCCTGGATGCACATGTTCTCTTTGTCCCTAAGGCATTGCCTTCTGTTCTTCCCTGGGCTTTTTCAATTCTGAGTGGGTGTGTCTGTACTTCACCTTTATGCCCTCCACTTTGTGCAGGGAGTATGCGTATGATGTATGATGCCTGTAAGGCTTTGGCGTACTTACCAGATGTAGGGCTATTGTTGACAGGAGATCCCTTAGGTAAACAAGAGAAAGACGTACTGTTATGGTAAGATTACACAACTGTTCTTTCATTTATCTACACTTGAAAGCAGTTCCTCTACACACTAGAGTAGGCCTGCATTAACATATAGAGCTGAAGGAGGCAGTGATTTGTAGCCATTGGAAACACTGAATATTCATATGTGCACAATGATATAAATGAAGACCCAGCACACCAAAACTAGAACTATGAGTAAAGACAAATGCTTGTCTCACATTGAAAAGTCAAAAGGATTTAAATAATTAGAAATGTAGTTGCTAAATGGTGCTATAATTAATCAAGTATATGAGTACTTGGTGCAAACAACAGTTTTAATGTGTGTGTGTGTGTGTGTGTGTGTGTGTGTGTGTGTGTGTGTGTGTGTGTGTGTGTGTGTGTGTGTGTGTGTGTGTTTGTGCACCTCCACAGTACTGAAAATCTGTGTGAAAAGCAGCAAGATATGAATAAATATAAATTTACAGCATGTATTATACAGTGCTATCAGAGAGAAACATAGACAGTATAATTCTATAAAACTAGGCAAGCATAACATGTACTGTCAGGTATCCATGGACTACATCCATCATACTAGGTAATGTATGCTGGCTTGCCTGAGGAGGATTAGACCATGGCATATGATAACCACAAAATGTCCTATCATCTTAAAAAGGTCTATGCAAACATCACTACCAGAAGTGGAGTGAATATAATCAAAGCACATCATTCTACAATGTTTATATATCATGCTATTCAAACCAGTCGAAAATTCTAACCATCAAAGTGAGGTGAGTTGAGTAATATGGCATGAAGAGGGGTAAATACCAGAGCATACCCTACATCTGCAGCACAACACAGAGGGACAGAGAGAGAGAGAGAGAGAGAGAGATGGTAATCAAAAGGACAGTTTAAAGATGGGCATGAAGTAAGCAGGAGAAAACACACAATGCACGGTGATGGGAAAGTGTACATTGAAACGTTATGCAGAGGCAAGGATACTTTTCTATAAAGAAAAATGAAACGTTATTAAAAAGGATGAGATACAAGTATGGATAATATAGGTACCAGGGCTGGGGTAACAGAAAGGTTAACCAGGGCAAACACGGAAACAAAGAGACATGAAAATGCACATGGGAAGGGAAGGCAGTGATGCAGTGAGTTAGGAATCACACTGGCCATGCAAATAAAGACAGTGGGTAGACGATGGGGTTAGAGAGGCAAGGCCTGCACACAGGATTCAAACAGCAATGTGTGAGGACAGAGACATAGCTGACAGGGATAGTAAGGATGCTGGAAGCTATCTCGCCTTAAGGATTTTCCATGTGAAGAGGGTCTTGACTTACTCATGCTGCTGGCAGCCACATTGGAACTCAATATGTCATCACCTGGGAGTTATTTCCAGAAAGTTTCACCACAGGATCCCAGATGAATATTTGTTTCTTGGCACATAGTTGCTGGAAATTAACTTGGTCACTCACATTATAGCAAAACAATTGTGTAATTGAGGCTACTGTGTGCTTTTTATTGTTTCCCCATCCACAAATATTGTATGACCTTAGAGTCAGTATATATTGGTTTGGGGGAGCAGGGGCACTCCTGAAAAAAACACATATTTTGAGCTGCTCCATTAATTTGCATGCATTGGATGGGTGGTTTTCACTGTGCTATGTTTATAATGTTACATTTTGAGAAAGCTTCTCAGCAGAATTCTTGATCAGTCAGTACTCATCATCTAAGATGGGTGGCAAGGCCTGGGGTACCATTGCATCAGCCACTCTGCACTTAGTCTACATCTCATGAAGTTCATATTTTAGTGCAGCCCTACAGCTGCAGTTTTTCAGCAGTTTTAGGGGAACATCCAAAGTGTCCTTTTCATTGTTATGGTTGAAGCAGTACAAGTGGACCATTCTATAGATTCTTGTTTTAGGATAACGTATTGAATAAAATCAGTATACTATTGCCACTAAAGGCTCCATGCCAGGTTCTGCTTGTTTAGACTAGTATTAACTGTGCTAATAGTTAATTAGTGTTACATAACCAAATATAATAACAATCAACTATACTGGATGTAGATGTCCAATCCATATCCGTTAATATGAAGACGAGTGGAATGTGTATTTGTAGACATTCCCCTGTAACCTGCTTCCTCCACTATCAAAATGTTATTTATAGGTTTCATAGATTCATAGGCACTTACTAAGCTATTGATCTGTGAAGATCTTAAGAAGCCTAGCCCTGCATTACCATGGTAATTAATAGCCATTATATTTTGCAATATAAATCCCCCAAGACGGGCCAGATTGGTATATGTTGGGGCAATAACATGTTTCCCTTATTCATGAGAGCCATTAGTATTAAACAGGAGGTGGATGAATTTGCAGTTATCCCTCCATTCGTCAAAGTTACATTTAGAGAGAGTATGAGAAGTACTCTACTTTATATGGAGTGGGAATTAATTCCAAGGCTTCATAGGTTCACAAGTGATTACTAGGCTAACTACCCCAAAGGGTTATATGATAAGGTTTGATATCTCTCATCTTATAGGGGGTATAGTTTAGGCAAGATTGGTCATGCATTTTCAACCTTCCTTTTTCAAACAGGGACATAAGCAGCAGACCAGAAGTAAATTTACGATTTCTCATCCTCTGATCCAACTTGTGCTTGAATAAGTGCAGGGAGGAACTCTACTTCATATGAATGGGAAGCCTGTTCCAGTGAAGGGGTAGTCTCTGAGACATATACCCTTCCCTCCAACATGTCTTATTTATGTTGCAGATGAGGTTTAGGTCCCTAGATTGGATGTTTATGATGCAATTTGTTTTGAAGATGTGCAACAGGTTCATAACAGCTGGATCAGAGGATGCTTTGAATACCAGGCAGTCTGTAGGAGACTGAGTGCAAGGATAAGGCTTTGAGGTGGTCCACATGGGATATGTTGTCTTCACCTTGTACTTTTTTTGTGAGGAACCTCTGTGGTAATGCCCGTTGTCGCATATATCAGGTCAGATACATACTGAAGGAGGCATTTATACTATGACTGGCCTAATGATGGCCAGGTACAATTGAACAATGACATCTTTGCACCTAGATGCCATCCTCTTACTTATACATTGCACAAATAATGATTTCCTTACTAGAGTAGACATGTAATGGTCAAAGACCATGTTACTATCTACATGCATTCCCAAATCCCTGACCACGAGACATTGAGATTTTGACTGGCGTCACCTTCTTGGAAGATGTTTGTGATTTTGGGGATTCTATGAGTGCGCCTAGTTTATGATTATCTGTAAACTTTTATTTTCTATGTGATACATACCTGTGCAGCTTGAATGTTCTGTTAATCTCGCAAAAGAGATTGAGGTCTCTTGAGCATACATTTCACTGATCCCATGACCCAATCTGAAGGACCGTATTTGCGTTAGAACTTAATCACATAAATACTTGCAGTGTTATCGGAAAGACACATCTGTTCTACATGTGGATTTGTTACATCAAACCAGATATGTTGACTATTACTGAAATATGGCTTAGCTACAGATAAACGATTCTAATGCTTCCACCAGGATTCAGTTTGTATAGCTATGGTGGGACATGCAGAAGATGGTGGGTGACTGCTTTATACTCTGCCTTCCTCTTCATTTTCCTCCCCTCCCCAGTTCTCTTCTAATATCCCACAAGACTGTCTTAATATCTGCTAAGGTCAGCTCTGAAAAATATCTGGTAACTGGACTTCTCTAGTTACCATCAGATTTCTGCAAATCTACTGCTAAAAACACCTTATCCAAGCTATCTGTCCATACTTGGCAGAGATGACTGTAGTGGGAGATTTCAGCCTAGTTAGGAAACTGGCTTCATACCCATTCTGACATACCTCTCTCCTTCTCTGTAGCCTTGCCCAACTCTTTAGTAGTTCTACCATAACTGATAACATTACAAATAAAGAACGCACACTGGGACATGAGACTTTTTTCTATGCCAAGTAATATTTCCTCCACTGGTGTGATGTCTGATTCCTGCAGTGGTCACCTGACAGTTTTTGTATGTTGGTCACAATGTAAATCAGAAACAAATACCACAATAACTTCTCTAGAAGCATACAAACTTTAATTCCAAACATATTATATCATCAAACAAATTAAATGATTGCAGCTATATTCTATTGACCTCCTTTCTATCCTTGACTGGTTTACAGTATCTTAGTTTAAGCTCTTAATGAACTGGGCCATACACACACACACACACACACACACACACACACACACACACACGCACAACCCCCCTCCCCCTCCCACACACACACATGCACACACCTATGTGCTGGCTTTGCAATGAAGTTTTAACATTGATGAACCAGACAGACTGGTTCTGAAAACCATCACTTCAATGTGACAAAAATTCTGCTCATGTCATACACAATAAAAAACTCCATAATAAAGTCAAATCCTCAAATCTTTGTTTCTGGACAGAAAAAATAGTTACCTTCTCTCCAGGAAATGTGCCAGCTTATATAATAATTCTAGAAAAAATGTTATGACATCACAAAACTTCCTCTTGGCACATCATCTCATCCTTAATATTAACCCGTCTCCTCTCTCCATGACAACACAGTTCTGTAATTCATTAATGATGTCTTCACCTGGCTTTCCAAGAAGACATAAATACAGTTTACAGGCTTCCTTTGGGTATTGAGCCTGAACATTGTTTATCCCTTATAACCAGCAAACTTGTATGGAAAATACTTACAAACCTCAGTTCTTCTTCTCCAGCTAATGATTGTCTTCCTCTTGAATTTCTTAAGACAACAGCATTGCCTGTCCTTTCTACATTGCCATCCATTGCTTCATTCATACCTTATCTGCTGCTTAGCTTTAGAAAACCCCACCATTTTGTTCTGCAAAAAGGAGCTCATGTTCTACCTACGGCAGCATCAGGGAAATAATGCTTCTGATGTCACTTCTAACAGCACTTGAAAATAATCAACCCCTGAGTTATCTGTGTGAAATATCCTTTCCTCTTTTCAGCATGACTCTTAGACTTGTTCTTGGCACACAGGCTACTCTCAGATTTCTTTAACCAGCTTGATTATACCTCTCAGCGGTTTCTGGTTTTGCAGAATCTCCCTGATTTTGCTGTATATTTTTGTCCTGTCCCTTGTAAAATTTTTGATTTTCTGGTGCATCACTGAGGATTGTAGTCAGTTTGTAATATCAGACATTAAAGTATTATGTCTGTTAATGTTTAAAAAATGGATGATTTAAAAATGTTGTTTTATTAAATTTTTCACTGAATTAGAATAATATTGTCCTGATTTTAGGGCCTTTTCCACCCATTATTGTTGGCTTTATCCCTGATTCTTGGGATAAGAAATCAATAGCTATGGGGATTTTATAAGCTCAAACCGGATGACTGTGCTGGAGCCATCATTCCTGATCTTTCTAAGGCCTTTGGTAGATCTAGTAATAACCTTCTCTGCTGTAGCTTTCCTCAGTCTATAAACTGTTTTTCTAGTTATCTGGTTGGCAGATCACAATCCACTTCTTTCCTCAATGTATAAATTTGTTTTCTAGTTATCTAACTGGCAGAACACAATTCACTCAGTGGGTTCAGACATTCTCACTGCTCCTTGAGGTTCTCCAGAAGTACCCCAAATCTCAGTCCTTAGGCCTTGCCTCTGTACCATTTTTGTGAATGACACAGGTGCCCACTGTACTCCAGCCTCCCTTATCCTGTATTCTCATTTATAGATTTATAAAGTTTCCAGTGCAAATACAGTCCATAGACCATAATTGCCTTACCAAAACCCACCCTGATAGGGCACCTCCATTCTTCAAAGGGCAAAACAGGTCAGTTCTGGGATGAACTTATTAGAAAAGTAGCAGCACATTAAACAAGACTGTCTTTAGTCTGAAAAGTGACTAATAATGAGTACTTTTGTCTTTAACATAAAAAACTTCTTCAGATTCAACTCCATAAAAGTAACATCCCATATATACATGTATAAGCACGTAAACTCACTAATAAAATAAACAAATATTCATCATGTGACAGCTGAGCCTCCAGCAAGGGACAACCCATCCATCTGTAATATGCATTCAAATGGAAACAGGACCCTTTAAAACAATAAAAATCAGGCTTAAAAAGTATATAAATGAGTAAACAGACAAACAAATAAATAAAAAACAGGTAAATACCTCAGCTATATTATGAAGATAAAGTATCTATGAGTGGTCAAAGGTTATCTGTGAAGTGCTTTTAACTTGAGAAAACATGCAATTCCCCATACAATTACCCGTGCCTTTTTACAAAAGGATTTTAAAGTTCATTCCTCTCTTGTATACCACATATGGTTTTAACCCCATGTTCTCTCTAATGCCATAATCATTGTTAGTTATGGGCCAGTTTTTCTCCAAAATGTCTTTAAAGTACTATCCACTGAAAAAGTAGTGATGAATATGCTTCTAAAATTGTCTTGATTGTTAGGATAAGTAATGCTCAGGGTATCATAAGCCCTATTGCTGCTGATTGTGTTATCAGATACATTCCAATTATTATGTAGTATGAGTGCAAAAACCTTTTGTTCCTATTTATTGATAACTTAGAACATAAAGCTATCAATAAAAGCCATCTGGTACCCTCATTTCCTAAACATGACTTTCAACACAACACACTCATCCCAAAAGGTTTCATTGAGGGTGACCATTCTGGCAACATGGACAAACTGCCGTTTGACTACTGCTGGTTTCTCCCTCTTTCTCCAGATCTCTAAAAAGACTACCCACTGGCACAGCTATAGAGTTGAGTGCTTAGCCTGGGTTCCAAGCCAAGTCCTCCAACACTCTCTCTGTCCAACCAGTGCTTCGTGTTTCCTGTCCTGCTGAAAATCCCTAACAAAGCATTTGCTACCATTTCTACTTCGATGGAGGACAGAGTCACTGCCTCAGGGTATCTGGTAGCATAATCTACTACCACTAGGATATACTTCTTCCATGTGGAATTGGGGTACTCAGGGGCCTCACAATATCCATAGCTACCCTCTGAAATGGCTCCTCAATCACAGGCAAAGGCATCAAAGGAGCTTTGACCTTGTCTCCTGCCTTGCCTACCTTTTGGCACTGCTCACAGGTCCTGCAGTACCCTGTTACATCCCTGGAAAGTCCAGGCCAATAAATGTTTTGCATAATACATTTCTTGGTACACTTTATGCCCATATGACCTGCAAAGGGAATATCATGGACTATGGCTAGAAGTGCCAGATGGTAGGCTCTGGGCACTAACAACTGCTGTATTACCTCACCCTCTAGCCCTCCCTCAGGGGTCCACTGTCTATACAGCAAACCTTTGTCCCAGCATACAGATTCCCCCTTTCCTTGAGAATCAGGCACCTCCCTGGCTACTTCCCTGAAGCTTTGTAATGTAGGGTCTGAGATCTGAGCCTGTCTCAACTCTATCTTTGTAATTCTTCCCAGATCTCCTACCACAGGAAGTCCAGAATCCTCTGACAGCGGTGCATCACTGTCAGCCTGGGTACTACTACTCACCTCTATCCTTGCAGTCACTCTGTCCAAGGGAACATCAGTACCCACCAGCAGCTGTTGCTCAACTTCAGTCTCACTGTTACCGGGTAGCTCCCTCTCAGAAGTAACCATCTCACCTGTCCTGGCTTCAAGTGTGTGGTCTGTCTGGGTCCCCCCCAGGCTACCAGATGTACATGCCTGTCTCCAAACCTGACTTTATGTAACTCAATGCTCACAAGGTACTGCATTGTCAAAATCATTCCCTATCAGGACATCGTTAGGGATATCCTCAAACACACCTACTTGCTTGCTTCTTTTTCCACCCTTCCCAGTCAATGTGAATCCTACCCAAAGGTATTTGAAATGTGGTCCCTCCCAAAGCTCTGACTGGAGTAGACTGCCCATGCAAGTAGTGCTCCTGTTTAACCATTGCAGGCTTCACAATGGTTAGGTCAGAGGCTGTGTCTCTCTCTTAGCAATGGCCTGTTTCCCATTGACTAAAGTTGTATATAACCTCTTGTTGTAGTTTGGTACCCTTGCTGTCTCCAGACAACTTACCATTGGCATTCTATCATTCCCACTTACTGGCTCCCTTACCTTTTGTTCCCCACCTTGCTTCCATGGACATGTATATGCTACATGGCCCCACTGGTTACATTTAAACCATTTAACCCTTGATCCTGTCCGTGTACCTGAACTAGTGGCTTCCTCTCTTACTGGTGGTCTCTGTTGGGGCAGTTTGGGCTGCCCACCATGGGTTCCCTTAGACTGATGTGCAGCACTGGGTACCATTTCCTGTGCAGTGGTGCCCTACTTACTTGGTATAGGTCTCCCTTTTTCCCCAACTCATCTGTGGTGTTGCATTCTCTATCTGCCAACCAGATTCTCATGTTGTCTGGCAAAGTGCTAAGGGCTTGTTCCCCTCACCAAAGGGTCTGCAAGTTCTTCAAAAGTGGTGACCTGCCACCCACTCACCCACCTATAAAAATAAGTGCTTAACTCAGCAATATATTCACACACACTTTCACCTGCCTTGCGCCTGTGCTCATGAAACTTTTTTCTATAAGCTTCAGCATTCCAATAAACAAATTTTAACTGTATTATAATTTAAGCAATCAGTATCAGACAATTTAGAAACAGCAGTTACAGCTTTACCATGGAGCATGGAGTAAAGGGGTCAGGAACTGTATCCAGAGCCCTTGGTCAACATTATACAATTTACATACCCTTTCAAGCATATGAATAAAACTATCAAAATTATCACTCTCTGAAAATTGTGGAAGAAATTTACTGACCTTTATTGTTTCTGGGGTTTGGTTACTCCCTTCCCTATTACCTCCATGACCCTGCCGAATGGTCAGCATTTCCTTTTCATGTTGCCTCTGCTTCTCATCTTCTTTGGCTTCCAGACATCTTAGTCTCTCTGATGATTTTAATGCCATATGTTTCTCCTTTTGTTCAGCCTCCAAATGCCACAGTCTATCTGCTGATACTAGTTCCAACCATTTGGCCTCCAGTTCAAGTCTCTTTAAGTCCTCTGAGGCAAAGTTGAACTGTCCATTTTCTTAGAGTTGTACATCCCCAAGGCCAGTCTGGCTGTCTTCCTGGCTGCTGGCCTGCGATGCATATGTGGTTAAGCCTGCAATTATTTTTCCTTTAGTCAGGCTGGCATGCCCCAGTCCTTTGGCTTGGCACATTTCAGCCAACTGGTTCCTTGTCAGCTTACACTAATCCTCCAGTGACATCCTTGTCTGCTCTCCCTGACTAACTAAGCTAACAACAAATAAATAAAAGTATTGTGATGTGAAACTCTGAATGTTCCCTGTGTGGCTGCTTGAGAGTACAAGCACCTTCTTTAGTGACCACTGTTTACAGGCTACAGGAGTTCAGTATCCCCACCACAGAATACCAGTATGTAATGTGGTGATCAGAGTACAAACATCTTCTTTAGTGACCACTGTTTACAGGCTACAGGAGTTCAATATCCTCACCACAGAATCCCAGTATGTGATGTGGTGATCCCACCACTCCAATCAAATGTGATGTGGATATCTCACCACTGTCAACCAAATGTGACGACCCTCCACTGGACCATTAATGAACGAGCCTCAATCCTCACCACTGGCAACAGTGAGAGTTGTTCACTGAGAGGATGACAAGTACACACACACAGTATTTCCAGATGCAGCTCTCTGCATCAAGGCCAATTTCCATTAAGAGCACACAGAGACCACAGTCAGTCCGGGACTGGTTTCTCCCCCTTTCACAAGATCCCCCAAAAGACTCCCCACTGGCACACCTATAGAGATGAGTCCTTAGCCAGGGTTTTAAGCCAAGTCCTCCAACTCTCTATCTGTCCAACCAGTGCTTCATATCCCTGCCAAAGTAGCTGGCACACATACACACTCTTGGACATGTGTTTTACACATGCACACACACCTGGGAAAGGCTGGCACAGGCTTACTAGCTATGCCCTCTTCTGCCCAGACTATAAGGTAGTTACCACTACCACCAGAACCCCTTATTAGCTAACAAATGGTGTCCAATCTTACTGTGTAATATTAATATTAACACAAATGGTAGTCTGACTAAGAGCAAGGCTATTAGGAGTGGCCCACACAATGTCACCAAATAAATATGCAAGTACTCTCAAAACTTAAATAATTCTACAGAGATCAGCCACAATGAAAGGTTAACTATATTTTATAATAAATAATAAAAGAACAAGACAATACTTACTATATATTCACAGTGACATCAGAGTTCAAAATCACAGGAACTATTTAAAATAATTTGTTGTACAGGCTCACACAAATAAAGAAAAACAAAATCTAAACTAAGCTTCTCTATATTCCTGACTGTATTTAAGAGAATTATACTATTCCCTAGTAACTTACTATTAGAGCAAGGCAGATGTGGTGAGTGGATCTTGTTGTCAGTTCCAAGACATAATGCAGAATACTCTGCCTCACTAAGAGACTTCTAAAATTAATATCTAAAATATTACTGCTTGGATAGCTTGCAGAATAACATAATTTCTGGTCATCTGACCTCTAGTCACCTGGCCAACCCCCCATTGCTAGAAGCTGGCAGTATTTAACATATACCTCTAAAAATATACAGACAAGAGCTTTTTCTCAGATCTTTGGCAGATGCTGGAAGTCATAAACCAATTGTATTCCTTCATGCTTCAAAAGTAGCAATTAGTTCACTCCAAGGACAATGCAGAAAGCTTCCTAGACAGACTCTTTGTCTCTAGCTGCATTGAAAACTTGAGAGGTAACCTCTTTATTGCATCCTATAAAGTAATTTAATTTAAATGTTTTTTTCTAAAGTTTACTAGACTGAAGTAAACCTCCTGTATCCCAGTTTCCGCTGTTAAATATATACATATAAACAGTTACAATAGTGCATGCACATTTCTGATCTCTTCCAGTAGGTTAGATTGTGGTTACATTTCAAACACAGCACTCTACAAATACCTTTTCAACACATATGTCTGTACAAGCAGTTTGATATATACATGACATATAGTTCTAATACATTTGTAACACAAGCATCTTGTATAAATCATTTTGATATTCACCAATGACATATAATTATTTATAAAATTTCAGCTAGCTATACTGGCAGTATCTATTTCTGTCACAATGAGTAGTTCAGTAATTACATTTAAAAATCTTTCATGGTCCTTCAGAAGCATAGAAGGTGACCTATAGCAGGCTATGGATTGATAATTTACCTTGTTTAGGATAATTTGAAGTTCAGTTAGTAATATTTAGGGGTCGATGCAATGTGTCTGCAGATATATGGGTCTTTGAACAATACAGATATTCCCCCACTGTTTCTAGCAGGTCTGAATGTGTGGTAGGTGCTGAAACCTGGAATAAATCATTGTATGTCTCCCAACGTAAAGGTAATGGTATGGCATTTATGTCCAAGGAATTTATAGTACCATTCTGCTTGGACCTTATCAGATTTACCAGTGAATACAATGATCCCTTTGGCATTTATCTAATCAGAGACTAGCAACAGTAGGAATGCCCACAAAGGTTTGTCATCAGGAAATTTCAGGACATGAATACTCTGTTTTAAACTGATTGCCTAAAGGGTCGGTCTATGTATTCATTCTCCTACAGGCAGTTCAAAGGGGATCTTTGCCTGTGCACATGCACAAAACAAGCAGCACCAGAAAAAAACTAGATCCAGGGATCTGAACTTCATTTGTGACATAAAGGGAATGTGCTGGAGAGACAGATGTGTGCCCCAAAGTATCCCTACACTTTGCAATAGGCTCTCCTTCCAGGAAAAACAGAGTTCATCCTTGACCCTATTCAAATGAAACCTTGTCTGGCTCCCATGTCCCTTATGGACAGAGTCCATCAATAAAAAATGTATTATCCTAACTAACAACCCCTCCTACAAATCCTTAGCTACCTGCCTACTAACATGACCACGCCATGGTAGTTGGGATCCAAATAGTTGGTGTGCACAGCTAGGCTTATAAGGACCTTATTAGTTGCTACCCTTACAGCAACTTATAAACCTATAAAGGGAATGCTGTCTTTGCAAGGAAACCAAGTCTCTGTTTCAACACAGGTATAGATGTGTTCACATTGCATGAGAGACGTGAGGTTTCAATTTTGTTGTCAGTATTTCTAACATTGTGCAAAGTAATCATGATGTGGTCTAGAAAGGAATTTACTATAAGCTTTTTTATTTTGTTGGAATGTCCAGAAGGTGAACTCTGCTTAAAAAGACACTGTGAGGGCAGGAAATACAATGGCCAGTATGTGGAATCCAAGGTATTGTGTTGTTAATCATCTCATCCAAAGTTGGCAAACAGACTCCACTCGAATAACCCCAGTCATTTAGCCAACAGCTAAAACTAATTATCTTCTCTTTGTATTTGTGCAGCATTCTGCATGAGGATAGGAGTTTACTAAAAGCAGGTGTCTTTCCTATGTTTGATGCATGCATAGCAAGCTCCAGTATACCTCTCTGTATGACCTTCTGGGTCACATGCCTCAGCTAATTGGCTTCTGCATGAGCTACCACCAGGTCATATAGTCACATTTGTCTTGTTTGGGAGACTGTGGGACCTTTGTGACATCATATACCCTGAAAATGGAAACAGGCACCCTGTCTTTGTACAGTCTAGTAAGTGAAGAGTCAGTTTGCTTGATGACTGTGTCACCAGTTACTAGGACAGTTCTTCCTGTATATGCAGACTTAGTATCAGTGGAGGGATTTTAGTTTGGTGACTCAATGAGTTCTTTGCATATGATGGAGTTGTGTTAGTGGATTGCTGCTGAAGTTCTTTAATACTGATTCGTGGTGGTTTGGCAAATGATTTTTTACAACCTTATCATATGTTGGTTTAGTATAATTTTAAAGGTATGGGTAGGTTTTTGTACTATTTACTGACCTGCATACCTCTCACCCTCTTAGAGAAAGAAATCTGGACAAAGCCATTAATAATGGGGACAAAGGCCCAAAAATAGGGACACTTTTTAAATATTGCTCTTACAAACTTAGAAAGTAGATAGAATAACAGAGTTTGTATTTGTATGAATTTTCTGAGGGGTATGAAGACTGGAACTCGCATGTCTGTCATATTCTGACTTCATCCCTCAGTTATTTTCCAATGATTTGCCAGAAAACTACAATTTTATGTGAAACAGACTAAAATTATGAGGCAAAAATCTGGACATTCTGTGAAAATCTCTACAGTTGAGAGGTGTGCTGACCTGTTATAAAAGTGAGAGGGTGGCCTATAGGTTATATAGCTAATTATACCTATCGCAATCATGCCATGTTGGTCATGTTGTTCTAATAGTTGGTTGTTGGAGAGCATTAGGCAGTTCCTATATTTTCTCATAATACTAAAATGCAATGAAGCTGGCAACATAGGGAACAAAGAGATGCTGGGCTTCAATGTTTGCCAGATGGGTAACATTACCCATAGCAGAAATGATATATTGAGCCAGTTTAATCAATAGTCAGAGGCAATATGCTAGGTAGAAAAACTGAAATAATGCAGCCTATGTACAAAGGGAAATATAGAAAGTCACAAACAAACCGTAAATACAACTGTAAATTAAGGCTAGAATGCCCAGAACACTAGCAGTGTCATATGTTCACTAGAAAAAAAAAGCCAGTAAGTATTCCAGACTAACAAAACTAAGCATTATTAACATGTTACCAGTAATAGAACTTCAAAAGCCAACAGATAGAATTGGATTAAATTAAAAAAAACTTCCCTCATTTCTATTGAACTGGTAGCCAGGATAAATATAGTTAGAACTTGTCAATCCAATATCAGTAGGTAGCAAGAAAATGCAGCAGAAAGCAGTCAAATCACATCTCTACTTAATTTTTTTATCCTTTGTTGACTGGGTTAGTCTCACAAAGCTAGTAACATCTTTTCAGGAGAGACCTGAGGTGATGTCTGTTACTAGGGGAAATCTGACAAGGGTACTGAGGAATTTCCCCTACTCTTTTCAATAAGTGCCATGGGATATTTTACGTACACCTGGACTACTGCCAACTCATTCAGACTGGACCTCGATTTACTATCTCATCCAAAAGACAACACAATCAGGAGTGTAGCACCCACTAATGCTGCACTGCAATGTCAGCAATTTGAAAATGAATTCAATTACATAGACTGGGAATAGAACCCACAGCTTTCTGATCTCCAAGCACCAAAGGTGTGTGTGCTACCTGTTGAGCCATGGGCATAATTCAAAGAGGAACCAGCTTGCCCACTCAACACGATGCAAGCATTTTCAATAAGTTTTTTTGATGGGGGGTAAAGACTTGTCCCACTGGTTGGTGGGCAAGACACTACAATATTATGCTGTAATTTCAATTACAAATGCCAAAACTGTGATTTGAGTTGGGAGAATATACAATATTAAGGTAAGACATACAGCAAAAGACACTGGCACGACCTGCTGTAATGCAGTTAAAGATTAGGGCTATTGCCAAGCAGAACAGAGGAAATGTTGTTTGGAAGATACGTTTACCTATTGGTATAGAGGGAGTATTGTTTGGTACAGATGGTTGCCTTTCATTGCAATTGGAGAATTTTATGAGGATTGATGAGTCTTTGTGTTTGTCAACTGAAGGATTACTGAAGGAAACATGACTGAGGAATGCCTGGAAGGGTACCTGAAGATGCAAATGAAGAGATATTGGACTGTTTGAAACATTTGCTGTAGGTGAAAACATTGTGGGTGGAATTTTATAAACCCTACATGGAGCGATTCTCTATGTAGGAATAGTGTAGTGGCCCAAATATGGAACATGGCCGTCGAGTCATCCAGGAAACAGGGCTGGGGGTGCGGACACCGTGCGGACATGGAGGTGTCTGCGGAATGCAAATCACCTCATAAGCTGGTAAAAAACATGCAAATGAAGTAAATTTGTGATTCAGCAAGCAGAAAGGCACCCATGCAGGTGCTGTGGCAGTATAACAAATGTATGAGGTTACAAACTATTTAATGGAGTATAAATTTTAAACAAGGGCTGCAAAAGCCCAAACAGAAAGTGGTATAGTGCACAGTAGGCATGCAAATGGCCAAAACTATGGCCAGTGAGGTAAAAAAAGCAATGCAAATTGTGAAAAATACATTTTTTAATACATAGTTTACATTTAAGTGGTGCGCAGCAACGTGCAAACATGCCATTTTGTAAAAAAAATAAATAAAAACTGTAAAATATGAAATTTACACATATGCAAAAGTATTGCATTATAGTGCCCAGCATGCGGAGTCATACAATGGCAGGTTACAGTGGTTGCTTAGGAGATAGGCCCTGGTGTAGTGCAGTATCCAGGGAATATGCAATTAGGTGTATGTAAATGAGGCAGGGTTATTGAATAGCAAAAAGGGAAACCATGTCCATAGGTACTAACCACAGTCAGGCTAGAATTGTGTTGTTTTAGGCAGAACAAATAGCTAACATCAAAAGGGGGTGTCTCATGGCATGTTTAAGTGGATTGGAGCTTAGCAGTGCCTGTTTGCACTCAGCTAAGCACAGCTAAGCAGGGGTGTGTGTCTATGGCTGCTAAGCTATGCTTAGCCCCACAACATGTGTTTTAGCTGGTTAAAGAAAATCTAAACATGCCCATGTACAGGGGAGGCTCCAAACTGCTGAGCAATGTTTATACTAGTGCTGTGGGTTTGCGTGGCATGCTGCAGTGCCTAGCAGTGGAAGAAATTAAAAAATAAATGAATAAATAAAAGGAAGTAGCCTGGGAAAGCCAATCATGTATAAATGACTGATGAGCCCTGTTCAAAAGACACTGGCCCATTCAAACCCCCAGTGATATACCTAGCAGGTGGAATGCAACATAATGAGCCAATCACACAGGCTGCAACTGCAGTACACCAGTATAAAGTATGCATACACCCAATAATCTGATTTTCCCACATAATCTGCACCATTTGGATTAGACACCTGGGAATTTTAGCTGACAAAATACTAGGGACTGCTGCTGCCCTGCTACATCTGTATGCGTTAGAGGCTGAGGTTAGTGATGATGATGATGCTGACAATAGGCCCATACTGAGAAGGAGAAGAGTTTTCAGGCCCAGGGTAACCTTTCAGGGGCTACATGAGCTTGAGATAGTAGAGCGCTACAGGGTGGACAGGGAAATACTACAGGAACTCACCGAGCTCTGCCACCCTCACCTCAGACCCAGAGCTAACAGAGGGGAACCCATCCCAGTGGAAACAAAGGTATGTGTAGCCTTAAGAATACTAGCTACAGGTATTTTCCAAAGACCTACTGGGGACATGATGGGGGTTTCACAGGCATCTGCATCCAGGGTACTCCACCAGTTTCTGGATGTCATGCTAACACATGCCAGTGAGCACATTTATTTACCCTGCACCCCTGAGGAGAGGACCAGCAATATGCGTCTCTTCCACCATGTAGCACACTACCCAGAGGTACTGGATGCCATAGACTGCATGTGAGGAGGGCAGAGTCTGCGTAAACAACAAGGGGTATCACTCCATCAACTGCCAGGTCTTGTCCAATGCCCAGGGGATTATCATGAATGTGTGTGCTGGCAGCCATGGCAGTTATCACAACTCCCACATCTGGCACTCATCAGACCTGTACCAGACATTTGCCAGGGGGGACATGCCGTACGGCCATCTACACGGGGGATGCTGGCTGCACACTGGAACTGTGGATGATGACACCCATCAGAAATGCACACACACCAACTGAAGAATGCCATAATGAGGTACATGCACAAACTAGGAACATAATAGAGCGTGTGTTTGGGATGCTCAAGTCACAGTTCTGCTGCCTTGACATATCCAGTGGAGAGCCCTGCAGTATTCTCAAGCCACATGTGCACACATCTTCATAGTATGTGCCATGCTACAGAATATGATCCTGTGGAAACAGCTGCAGCAGGAACATCACAGGGAAGGGACACACAGCTCTCCACCACTGCCAAGGTCCCCACAGGCATGGGGGACTCAGTGGAGGAACCCTTGAGCCTGTCCCTGTAGGCAGATGTAGGCATTCCCAGTATGCCCTGGCCTTGGCAAATAGGTAATGCATAGCACATGCACTGACAACCTAGGGATCCAGGGACTGACACCTCACTCTGACTCACATACATAGTAAAAAGGATGCCAGCTACACCACACTACCTGTACCTTACCATGTATAGGCTGTGTGATGCGTCCATCTGACATAGTCAACCCTGA